>NC_047107.1:108307450-108434950 GCF_902500255.1 Thalassophryne amazonica | reverse complement strand
TGTGCACAACGTAATCCCGGTGGCTCATCGGATGGCCACTAACAGCCTAAATCTAAATTGTTATGATTTCAGTGCGACATGTCCTTAAAATGGATAGTGACTTGAGAAATATGTTCTCAAAAACAAATTTAAAAGGCTGTTTTCTGAACTAGCTAGGCTACCTAAGCTACCATGTAGCTATCCATGCGAGGGGGTCACGAGCCAGATATTGCATTACATGGAGTATATTTGAATTAAAAAGTGTTTTGTTAACCCTAACTGCAAATTATATCAATCTGTGTTCAGAATAGTGTGTACTTCTGCAGAGCGAAATTTGGAAAATTAGATGACATAGCGTAGCTAGCTAATATAACAGCTACACCCATTTTGGACACTGTGTATGACTTCCACTGGGTCAATACCTATTCCTTTCTTACTTGTCACTTTGTGGCAGCCATGGAAAAGTAATGTAATAGTGAGTAATATTATTCCCCTAAAGGAGGTGCAGTGACTGCAGGGTATGGAATCCTGACATAATAATGCAGGCAGGGAAGCGAACAGGCAGAGAGAAGCAATTTACTTTTAGAAAGCTGGTCATCTGTTTAAAGACCACTTTTTTCCTGTATGCTGTGTATAAAAGAAAGTAATATGTGGTCTGGAATTGTTCTTGTGAGCTCAAAATGCAAATACTCTTGTGTTTTGCAATCAAACCTATTTGCCAGGTAGTGCAGTGACCTGGTAAATCCCTAATCAATCTGGGAAGCCACCTCCATGATTGTGACGGGGCTGTAAAGGTTCATAATTATGCAGCTGATTAGAATTTGTTCAACACACATCACATCTAACGATGGAGCAGTGAACGCCCCGCATGACAGGAACACCTAGCCATTATTTTACTAAATGCATATTGTGTCATCTCAACACCTCAACACTTTTGCTCTCCTACTCAACATTCAGGGCGTGATCTTCCATCTGCCTCATGGTGTTCACATCCAGCACCCACATCCTGTAAATTGCAAATTCACTGTGGAAACAGAAGATGGTTGCATCACAAAAACCTAGTCTGAACCTGAGCATAGGTCAGTCAAGTCTGGCAGAATGCGCCGGTACCACGTGTTGCCACATCCACCACACCAAAGAGCTGATCCATGGCAACCACCCAGGTTGACAACTGATCTATCCACACCTTTTGAAAGCAGCTATCTATCTATGTCACAGCCAGGTGAAACATTGGCATCCCATTCTCCAACCATCACAGTCCTTAACACTCAAGCACCTGCATGCTGGATTATGCCCAGAGAAATGCAGGACATGGCTAAAATATTATAACTGGTGTTCCCTCATAGTGCAATTGATATGCATCATCTGAGACTCCCCAAGTTAATGCTTTTTTGACACTAGCAAAGCTAACTTTCTTGTTAGCAGATTAGCTTTTCAGCTTCAGAATTAGTGCATTATTATTTTAAAATTAAAAGATGTTATATTTTCACTTTGTACAAATGACAGAGTTGACATTAATGTAGTTATACTATCCAAATTAATTTGATTTATGAATCAAAACCATAAGTCAAACCTGCTTTCCTTTTCAAGACATCTCATCATACAGATCAGACCCAGTATACAGTAGTCCAGCCGTGCTGTCAAGTAAAATGACTTTTTTTGTGGCAGCTTGGCAGCCAGGCTCCTTCTGCTGGGGTAGAGTTGAGCACAGTTCCTCTCAGCTGCCTTACTGCTGAAAAATACATAGCAGACAAGCGCCAACAGGCTTTATAAATGTTTTTCACCATTATTATGTGAAAAAAAAGTGTTAGCGATCTAAAAGTTATCGAAACTAAATTTATCGGGAGTTAATTGGTCTGCTGATGGTTTTTGAAGTTAGCTGAAAAGCTAATCTGCTAACAAGAAAGTTAGCTTTGCTAATTAGCGGTTAGCGGAACTGTGCCCACCGCTGTGTGTGTGTGTGTGTGTGTGTGTGTGTGTGTGTGTGTGTGTGTGTGTGTGTGTGTGTGTATATATATATATATATATATATATATATATGGCAGTGATTGTGAACATTGGGTCACAGAAGCCAGTGCTGTTAAAGTGCTGAAGGCAAGAGGAGGTATGTTGTGTTGTTTGTTGTTTGGGGGAGTGAGATGTACTGTGAGATGGTGCAGCAGAATCTGCCTGCTGTTGAATATTTTATTATTCATTGATTTATTTGTATGAATCACTGACAGAACCCTGGGGTTGACTTTGGGGATGTCTCGGAGCGCTTGGCCTTGAGGAAACGGCTGCAGTGTCAAAGTTTCCGCTGGTACCTGGAACACGTCTACCCCGAGATGCGGATTTACAACAACACTATCACATACGGAGAGGTGAGAAAGATTTTCATTAACTGATTGCAAAAAAGCAAAAAGCTATTCATCTTAATTTTACTATCATTCATAATTCTATTACAGATCATTGGTTTAAGGGTATTGCACACACAAAGGCATCTAATTTCATACTGTAGATGATAATAAATGGTGAAGTTAAGTTGTGAGAGCTCATTAATTCAGGAGCTGCACTTGGCGAGTTACTTGATGAGCATTTATGTGCGGCCCAGATGTCAATATCTACTTTAGTTCATACAAAACACTGGTGTGAAGAGACACTTGACGAACACAAATAGATAAGTGCTGAGAAACAAAGATGATGTGCTTTAGCGTGTTCTCAAGCTTGGGCACAATGACAGGCTCAAACCTTCCACTTCAAAGCATCTACTTTAAATGGAGTACAAATAAATTCACTGTAGCCAAAGGTAACAGTATCTTGTTGCTATGGCAATGCAGATTTGGCACACAGGATTAGATGCAATTTCCTGGTAATGAGTTTTAATTAAGCAGTTATTAGTTTTCATTCCAACTTGATTGTTTTGGGCTTGGCTTTGCACTCAGCGCAGTGAGGGATGAAAACAGGATTATGACAGGTTGAAGAATTAAACACACTCTGGAGGCAGACATCATTTGGAGGTAACGTTGAAACATTCAGTTTGTTCTCATATCAATTCCAGCAGCGGGAAAATAAGGAAAATCAATATGTTCTCCAAGTGCATTGTTGGAATATATCAACATTAACGTCCCAATTCATCAAAGCCGGTGTGACGTTACCTGCCATCTGTTTTGCCTCTGGCATCCGGCTTAATGGAATCCTCAGATCGGCGGTCACTTAAAGTGGCACTATGTCAGGCGTGTCCACAGGCGGGGAAACAGTTACATTGTGTGGCCACACAGTCGCTGCACCACAAGTGAATCTCATCTGTCAGCGAGCATCAGCGCTGCACTCAGCCATGCTGACCAGACTGTCAGAGTGGAACCTTCCCTGACAGCAGCACATGATAGATATGTCACAACCAGGAAATCAAGCCGTACACATTCAGATCACACAAAGCCACCTGTGCACTGCACCATCTGCAGGCCTGGAGGAGAGGCACAGTCCAAACTGGGGCTGCTGCGTGGTATATCCTGTCAGATAATGAATAAAGAACCAAGCCAGAGGGAATGTGTTAGTTGAGTAACATGTACACAAGTGGTGTCTTTCCACAAGTTAAAACACATATACTACAGTTATTAATGGTTTCTTACAACATATATTGCTTATGATGTTATTAAACAAGTAATGTATGTGCTAGTGCACATACAAACCCTGCACTGACTGTAGCCTTTAAAGTGTAGGTGACACCAAAAATGTGCACAAATAATCACTAAAAATGATGAAATGTTGATATTTAAAAAATCCTGAACAATAAAAGTCGCTAAGTGCGCAGATTAAGGATAAACAGCTGTCTGAAGCCTCCGCTCTATTTCAGCCTTCAGCTGCGGCCATATTGTTGCTATGTCATCACCAGAACGGGACCTGCTGATTCAAGCTCAAATCAGTTGTAAACACGGTGGAGGTCGAGGTGTTTTTGGACATTTTTTTTCTAGTGTGGAGCTTTTTTAAGTCCCATCTGAAGGTGTTTCTGAAGAAGCTGTGAGGACACAGCCTATGGTTTTGACCCTGATGTAGACCACAATGAGGGAGAAGAATCCCTGCAGAAAAACTTTCAGTCTGATAACACTGACGGTATTGGCAGAGTTCACAACACAGAATGGTGATTATAAAAATGAATATTAATAATAATAATGCAGGCAATTTTGGCATGCAGGTGGATGTGATAAATTGTTTTATTTTTTGTTTTGTTTTGTTTTGTTTTGTTTTTGCCAGCTCTTTGGTCATAATCAACTGATTGAAAAAAAAAGTTTGTTTTACTATCTGTGATATCAGAAAAAAAGTGATGAGGAAGTGTGGATTTTTTATTTATTTATCTTTTCTTAGAAATAGGTACATACATTTCAAATCTGAAAAATATCAGGTATTTAAAAAAAATTTTCTTCTGACAATACAGTTAGTGTACTGTACGTTAGTAGCATAACAGTAACATGTTATTATTAAATACTAAAACCATTCACACAAGAAGCAAATTATACAGTCTTACTGGTCCACTTTCAGTGAGATCATCTTCAGTCTGATGAATACTAATCCACCTTTACAAAATGTCTGAAAATAATTTAATTCCTTATGTCCTGGCTGAAGAAAAGTCCATTTGTCACAGGTTTGATGCCAGGTTACAGCACCACCTGTAATCCGTTGATGTCTCTGCTGTGGACGAATCCTCTTCTTGTTCCACCGCAGGCCGCTTTGCGCTGCAAGTTGAAAGACTCGCAGTCCCTCATCTGCTCATAACATCTCAGTCTGCACGCAATGAAATTATCCCATGATCCACAAAACAATAAAATAAAATAATGTGAAAAAAACTCAGTTTTGCCTCCATGTCACGTGGAGAAGCTGCAGACACCGTGCGTGCATGCTTGTCAATATAAGTGTTCCACCTGGCGATCAAAAGGATTCTGTTGGCAAAAATGATCTGTTCTGACACCTATAACACTTTGCAGTACCAACCCGAACCACTCGGTGGAAACGGGGCTGTCAGTAGGCTATAAAAATCCATCAGTTAATGGGACTATTAAGATAATGGTTCTGGCGCTGATGCCATTTTCTCCTTCTTCTCCAATTCCAGACTCGCCCGGAAGTTCCTGGTTTTTAGTAGTGCGCAGTTCAAAATCCAAATATTTATCTCTTAAGTAACTGTGCACCAGGAAAGGATAAATTTCAAACTGTTGTTTAATTTTAGTCTTAAATACTCAAACAAAATTACATATCATGTCACCTATACTTTAAATATAATCATAATTTATGAGGTGTTCTGCAGGTGCTAGATTTCGGCATCTATTCCTTTTTGATACAGATGTTTTCCAAAACAGGTTTCAAAACAATGTTTTAAATTTGCTAATCACTCATTTGAGGTACCGATGGAAAGGTTTGCAAAATTCCTATCCCACACATTCTACCTATTCTTTAATTTCACTTTTACATTGGTAGCCTGTTGAGGATTTTGTTCAGTATTTGCACACATAGTTAGCATCATATTTCTCCACATACTTGGTTAGCGTAAATGTTTAGCTGACATTGAAGTGAAGGTGGGGTCTGGTGGCCAAAGTCCCCCAACAAGTACATGATGTGCACAATGTTTAGCAGACACGCTCCATGCAATGTGAAGCACAGGGGTTTGTTGTTGTTGTTGTTGTTGTCCTTTTGTCTGCTCCAGTTTGTTCAGGGTTGCCACAACGGATACAGCCAGATCCGCACTGGTATTTCCATAATGTGTCTTCATCCTCTTTACGTGCTTTTTTCATGTGGTTAGTTACAAGATGAAAACATTTAAAGTTTGAGTTATTGTCTATATAATCTGGCTGGGATTCACTAACCCATCCACTAATCTACATTTTTGTTACCAAGGCAGAGAATTTCCACCAAAGCAGTTTCACTACTGGTGATGAGCAAACTGTCAACTTCTGCTGAACGTTTAATGTCTACTGTTGTTTTTCATTGGGAATATGAGTAATGTGAAAAAAAAACAAGCTGTATATTAGCTTTTATGGCTACAAATAAGGAAATGTCACATCCGACTTGGTTACCTTAGCATAAAGGCTTGCATATTTTTTTGTTGTACATATGTTAATTATCGTCCTGTTCAGGATGCACCCTGCTTCATGACCCTATGACTGCTGGGATAGGCTTCAACCCCCCCCCCCCCCCCCCGTGACCTTTAACTGGAGTAAGCAGGTAGAGAAAATGGATGGATGGATATGTTAGTTTTATTGCTTTTATTAAATAAAGGCAATAAATAAATTAAATTAAAAATAAATTAACTTATTAAATTATCTTATTTTTCTACACTGTTATTATTGAAGTTAAAAAAAGACTCACAAAAGAAGATTCAAATGTAACATCTTTGGTATACAAATGAATCAGAGCTAAATTATGACTGTTACAGGATTTATATAAACTAGTATTTTATGACAAATACAACAAGGCGGCCATATTTTTCAATCTGCACACCGGAGTGCTGCAGACTGGAGAACATGAGTGCTTCCTTCTCAGAAACCACATTAGCAGTTTCATGATGCAGGAGTCTTTTTTTTTTTCACCTTCTTCTTTAGAGAGTGCAGATTGTGTTCAAAAGAGAAATCTGTTCTGTTATTTGACAGCAGAAAAGCACCAAACCATTATTAGATCACTGTTTATTATCAAAGAGAGAGAAAGGCTGGTACATGAGGCATCCTTTGCTTTGAGATTCAGATAAAATATTCTACTTATAGCATGTTACCTGACAAAATAAATCAGTCAAAGATAACATGCATTTGATTGATTAAACTGCGGTATAAAATTATTAATCATATGGAGAACTACTCTTGACAAATATACAGAAATAAGTCTTGTTTACCTCACTGGGGTTCACCTGGACACATGGAGAAATGCAAAAAAAGGCACAGTATCACATTGCAAAGCATGACTTCAATTTCTTTTCTAAAGTTACCCAAAAAAATTCTGTTGTCTTATCAAATACACCACAAAATCATCTGACTTGTATTTATTCCCTCTAGTCCTTATATGCATTTGACTTTTAGATAACAGCAAAAGCAATGCAGATAAAAACAAAGCAGTATAATCAGATTACATAAATTTGAGATTTAAAAGGGAAAAATATAGCTATCAGTTTTGCACTGCATTCATTTTGAATATTTTTTTTTTTCCTCCTGCATTCAACTGACTGCCAAACATATCACAAGATATATCCCATACGCAACTAACAAATCGTTGCTGGAATATATGGAACATATTGTGGAACTGTGGTACAACTTAGCCTCATAAATATATTTATTTGTTAAAAATGATGCCTTTAAATGATCTCATGATGTCTTTCAGGTGAGGAACAGCAAGGCCAGTGGATACTGTCTGGACCAGGGCTCAGAGGACGATGACAAAGCCATCCTGTACCCATGTCACGGCATGTCCTCGCAGGTCAGCCAGTAAAATAAAGCTGTTTCTTGAGATTCAAGCTATTTGTAGAAAACCAGGTTGTCCAATAAACTGAAGGGTCAGCAAGTTCAACATCTAAGTATGTGCGTGTTGATATATCCTTGATAGTGGAACTGATAACATTTATTTACAACATTGTGCAAATGCTGATACAAGCACCAAATTGGGCATGATGATTCCCAAGGTAGTACTTAACTATTCTGGTGAATTGGTTACTTGAAAATCCAAGATGCCAGCCATTTTCCAAGATGGCCACCACAAAAAAATAAATTTACTTTTGCATAGAAATGCTCTAGTCACAATGGATCTGTTTTAGAGCATCAGTAAAATGGTGTCTAATTTCAAGATAGCCACAAAATCAGATCCAAAATAATTTTTCTCACATTTTTCTCATGTTACATATTTCATTTGTGCTATCTCGGTTTTAATTTTTCACCTACCAACAACAATATGTTGCTGGCATAAATTGCCATTTGGCCATGTTGATTGCAGATGCATATTCAACACTAAACACCTTTTAATAGGCCTACATACAGTAGTTCAAGAGTTGAACAATTTCAGAACATATGTTGGGTGGAAACCATGAATGTTAAACACACGGAAAATAAAACACAACTAGCATGTTGCTCGTGGGGATCCATGGGCTCTAAATTGGGTAGTGTTATAAAATAGGTAGGTGACATTTTTCAAGGGTGGTAATAAATTTTGCAAAGTTTCTATAATGAGCTGGAATGGTGTGTGAGTCCAGAAAGTTTTTAGAGCCTTAGACCTTATACCTCAATAGTTTTCAGAAGAAGAGCTCAGCCCTTTTATTTCCTGTTAATTATGTAATTTTTTAATGTTAATTTACTGTCTTAATGTATTTATAAATTGTTTGTTCTTTTTATCATACACACTATTATTAGCAGTAGTAGTATTATTTTATTAATTCTTCTATTTTGTCATTTGATTTTTAAATGGACCACAATGTAAAAGTAAGTCCCTTCGGCCGCTCCGTTGTTTTGCACTCAGGTTCGCCACAGCAAATCCGAGGTGGATCTGCATGTGGAATTAGCACAAGTTTTATGTCGGATGCCCTTCCTGACGCAACTCCACATTACATGGAGAAATGTGGCAGGAGTGAGATTTATACCGGGAACCTTCCACACTAAAAGCAAGTCCATTAACCACTTGGCCACCACCCCTGCAAATGGACCACATTATAAGTATTTTCACTTTCTTGTGTCATCCATGTATTTTTAATGTATTTACAATTATATTGCGTACTTACATTGAACTTACTAAATAAAATCATGCATGCATGCATGCATGAACGCACATACGCTTTTAATGTATAGATGATTTACTACCCCCTGCTGGAATGGCGTGTGAGCCCAGAATGTAATTATCACATTGTTGTTGTTGTTAGCTAATATCCATAGTTTCTCCAAAAATATTAGTCCTATCAAAATTCTGTTTTGGTGGCTTCATCCTTGACACAAAATACATAAGCATACTAAATGACAAATGTCAGCTCAGACGGTGGCAGAAGACATCAAACGCATTACAGTTTCCACTCATGGTAACGGCAACATGAGACTTAACTAAACTGACTAAGCCAATTGAACTACAAAAACACAATAATTCAGTAACACTAACAACACTGTTAAAGTAACATGAACCACAATAACATTTAAAAGCCCTAAACCCCCATGGCGCATTGCAGCACACCGTTCATTGTTCAGTGGTTAGCTAATATTACTTATTTCTCCAAAAATATTAGTTCTGTCAATTTTCCATTTTTGCATCATTCATCCTTGACCCAAAATACATAAACATACCAAACGACAAATGTCAGCTGTCCCCAGTTTCTCTGTGATCGAAGCCATACCCACGCGCACACACAGAGGCCACTTGGCTATTATAATGTTGATAAATGCCATAACTAGCAGATAAAATAAAACATAACAAAATGGAATTTGACATCAATATCACTTTAATCAATCAATAGGAGCATTTATTTTGGAAAAAGTGATTTTCAATAGGTCATTTTGGCAATCATCTTGGAAAATGCCCCCAGTCTTGAATTTTCAAATGGTCAATCAACCAGAAAGGCTAAGTAAAGCAAATTTGGTGCTTGTGCCACCAAATGCACAATTTTTCTGTTATCTGCACCACTATGAGCAAGAACTCCTAAACCTCAAAAAAAAAAATCATGTTCTTGTATGTATGTGACACATGCAATTATCACACTTACCTCCCAAGCAGGAGGCCACAGTTCAGTCCATGTGGACTTGGAGAATGGGGCGCCTAATGGCGACTTCTGCTCCTAATTGGCAATTAGGATTGGTTAAATGCAGTAGACACATTTCATTGTGCAGGGAACATGTTCTTTTGTGCATATGACAATAAAATTCTTTTGAATCCTTTTGAATCATTGAATCCTTTGAGTTACATCAGGAAGTGCATTCAGTGTAAATCAACATGTGGATCCACACTGGACAGTGACCCAAGTCAAACACAGGAACAGGCACAACAGAGGCATGAATGAGCCAAGTACTTGTATGTTCATCTGCCTAGTACACCTGTTGCTACAACTATTTGCGCACACCAGTGGCTGGAAAGACAGAGTGTGTGCTGTGAGAGCCCATTTGATCCCTGTTGCGGCAGGTGCCGGTCAAATTCCAGGTGACACACACGAACATCTCACACAGCTTGCTTGGCATTTAGAAAATGTGTGGCCATTCACTCTATTAGCACGAAAACAGTCAGCAGACGATTGCTTTCAAGCTGGCAGTGAAAATTATCTAAGTGCCCCCATGTCTGTGAAGTTGCCAAGTACACATGAATGCCAAGTACACATGAATGTCTGTTCCCCCCACAACACGTGTGCGTGTTTCGTGCCCCCCCCCGCTCCCCCTAACACATGGCGTGCATGTAGTTCACGCACCCACCCACCTCCCCGTAGGCGAGGCGCCTCTCACCTGATTACAGAGTGACACCTTGGTCTGTGTGCTGAACGGACAGGGGGCCGTGGCTGGCTACCAACAGCTGTTGAGACATCCCCAGTCCTGGATGTCACAGCTGCAGCACATGTCCTGTGTTATGACAGACACGCGCATGTGTGAGCTTGCTGTCCTCATGTGGAAATACATAAAAACATATATCGCTTTTGCGAGGGGCTGGAGAAATGGACCATCAGTTCATGTAGATATGCAGCAGGTGATCTGAATGCCACGTCTGTCTGACAGGACACACGTGTCCTGTGAGCGGTGCAGGACTATATGACAAGCCAACAGTGTGACAAATATGCCACCTTCAGTCAAGTATCAGCAGAAATACACAGTAACAAATGCTGTTTGGTCAGTTATCACAGCGCTTTTACTCTTTTTAAAAAAAAAAAAAACTTATCTGCTTGTTTATTTTAGCCATTTCACGCTCCTGTTATAAGACAGTGATTGTAGCGCAGTGGTAAAGTTTCCATCTGGTAATCAGAGCTTTTGTAAATTGAGATTCGTATGTCATGAGTTGCATTTATTTTTTAATTAACCAGGGTTATTTAACCGCAGGGTTCTGTATTGCGTCCCATTTTATTTATTATCCATATCAACCCAGTGATCTTCACTAATTATACAGCTGGTTTTTATTTTATTGTTCTCCACATCAGCGGTGCAATGTGGTGCACCATGTCCCAGCTGCTTGCACTGTGTTCCTGCTCACACGACACCGTCGCAGCGGGATCGTTCACGCCTGCCTGTGAGCTTGATGTTTTCATGGTTCGCTCATACAAGCTGTTCTGCCGTGATTCGCCCTGATTTGTACTTCTTCGTACTATGTGTGAAAGGGCCCTAAACACAGTCGAGAAAATGTTACATTCCACGTTGCTGAACACATTAATTTATTCTTAGTTCACCTTATTGTGATATAAGAAACTCTCTCCTCCTATTTTCTCATGTTAAACATCATTCTTGTAACCACTGAGTGAGCTTGTGACGGCCACAAGGGACTCATAAATCTAAGTGCAATTTGTGTGTGTGTGGGGGGGGGGGGGGGGGGATCTTTTGTGAAACTCACTGTCAATTTTTATGATCTACTTGTTCAAAACGCTTTCATCAAATCACTTTGTGAAAAGAGCCCATTTTATGTTCTGTCCTATTTTAGTTCATGGAGTACATGTTCACTCAGAAAACGTCTATGGGACGACTGCCAGATAATTGTTGGTTTAAACGCCACACTTATTAAAGCTGATGTGTTGACACTAAAGGTCATCAGCTAAGAAATATATGAGTTGCAGTCTGTGTCCTGGCATCATGTTACATAAATTGCAATGGACTGAATAGTCCATGGGCCAAGCAGGTTTTTGGTATCACTTAAGGGGAAAAAATAGCACTTACAATCCTGCGTCACTATACCATGGTCTATACAAAATGTATGGTGGCCACCCCAG
This sequence comes from Thalassophryne amazonica, assembly GCF_902500255.1. NCBI lineage: Eukaryota > Metazoa > Chordata > Actinopteri > Batrachoidiformes > Batrachoididae > Thalassophryne > Thalassophryne amazonica. Next base: position 108,423,099 of record NC_047107.1, on the reverse strand, counting down.
GGTGGCAGCTATGAATCAATGAATGACTACAAAGGAGTCAACATTTAAAAGTGCTCCAATCATTTTGTAAGTATACCACGTTACATGTCTGATCATGAGGTATAGTTTGGGCTACCTATGCCTGAATGTTGTGGAGTTATGGGGTACAAACAGCAAAAATGGTGACAAAGGTTCATTTCAATTTGTACAGGAGTCAAAAGCTAAATTTGCAAAAAGTCGGAATAACAACAACACGAACAAACAAAATAGCACATGGCACGTTATTTTGTTGTCACAATGATGTAATATCATTTTATGGAATTTACAATGGATGGTGGTCCAGTTTTTAACTGGTGCATTATAAATGCACTTCCACTTAATGGAGCCCACTGAAAAGCTCTCTGGCTGCAGACTTTGGAGAAAGTGCTGCTCCAGTTGTTTGTGATCTGAGGCATAACTAAGGGCCCCTTCACACATAGCGCGAATATGTACACCTCCAGGGTGACACCCGTTGGAACAGCTCGTATGAGCGAACCACGAAGCATCGCAGTGACGGGCAGGTGTGCACAATGCCAGTGCGACTTTTCATGCACACGGGAACAGAGCAGCTTTTTACAGCTGCTATGAAAATAAAAAAATAAATATGACATGCCACCCACAGGAATCGAACCTGCACCAAAAGCTCTGATTACCAGTCAGAAACTTTACCACTGAGCTACAATCGCTGTCCGGTAAAAGTTGTGGGAAACTGCCTCATATCAGGAAGGACATGCATGTATTTAAAAAAAAATAAAACCGCACACCATATAAACACACCAAATTTTATTGAATGAAGCAGTTCGCTCTTCTCATGTCCACATCTACTGGTCCGGTGCATTATGCCAGCCACGCACGTGTTCTGCTGACACACGTGTCTTGTGGATGCCGCACCGCAGGACTGACACCGCGTCATGTGGAACAGAGCTCATGGGGGTGGTGTGACAGTCAGATTGCCCCGCTGCATGGGCTGCAGCGTGTGCGCGCTTGCTTGCTGCAGCCCATTGGCAAGCAATATATGTTTTTATTTATGTCCATGTGATGACAGCAAGCAGACACGTGCATCACAGTGGGCAGTTGTTAGTCCATGTCCATCCAAAAACAGTATGTGTTGTCTAGCTAGGATGTCCAGCTGGACATCCCAAATCAGGGCTGGACTGGGACCAAAAAACGGCCCGGGCATTTTTGGCCATGATTATTTATACAATACACGAAAACACACAACATACCAGAAGACACACATTGTGTTATTTCAAACATTAAAATAAAGCACAGTAGAATTTGCCACAAATTACTGCATTTACAGTTGTTTTTGACAGGAAGGTGATCAGAAAACCTCTGCCTTGGGTTCCTGAAGCATGGATCTGCTTACTTTTTTCAGTTATGTTGCTAAGGTGCTCTTTTAAGCAGACATCATATTTCCCCAGCAATATTATCAATTCCAAAAAATTGCCATTATCGAGGCTGTCAATGTCCAAGTTGTACGCAGCCTCACTGTGCTCCTGCCTGTAGCTTAAGCCTCTCTTCCCTATGACCTTCACAACCGCCACTACACGTTCCAACACCTGACGTCTCTTCTTAACCTGATCACGGTGTCCTGTCAGCAGCTGTCTTCCCTCAAGGAGGTGGTCAATGCTTGCTCTGGAGCAGTTTAAAAAATATGCCTCAGCACACTGTCTATGTGCCATGCCTCTCTCATGCTCTTCTATTCTTTGGTGCACATGCCTCCAGTCTGTCATGCCTCTAATAAAAGCACTTGGATCATTGGGCTTACTAAAAGCAAGGCACACAAAACAAAATAAAGCATGACGTTGACTACAATACGTCAGCCATTTCCATGCTATGTCTTTCGTTCTGTTAAAGGGCCTCTGGATGACTGGGTTTGTGGCATCCTGTTGTGGATGAAACTTAAAAAAAATTCCTGCCTCTTTGTGGGATGAGGGTGGCTAAAATAGTCAACTGCCTGATCTACCTGTGACTCCTTCAGCAGTGTCTCTTGACTAAACACAGAGAAAGAGAAAGAGGCAGGAATGTTAATTTCACTAGTGCTATTTCTCTGGTTACCGACCAATAATCATCCATATTTCAGCAAAGCAATGTTTCACTAATAGTAAGCTATAACAACTGCAAACAACAAATTTATAACAACCTGAAATAACAGTGAACACTTAGGCTAATATGTGTTTACATTAGAGTGACATGAGCCTGTCATAAACATGACATAAGACGTCATGAACATTAATGACATGTTTCAGTTTTTGTAATATCTGCACACCAGTGTCAACTTTACATTAGCCTACAAAAATCAAATGACACTTTATAACAATACAGCCTGCATTAATGTTCATGGTTTGGGTCAAATAAAGTAGCCAAGGCCTGTTATCTAATGTGGTAAGTTGGACAACAAATCTACTCATAGCATTATTCAAAAACAAAGGCTATTTTCTCTCTCTGTCACACACACACACACACACACAGACACGGGTGACCACCTCCAAAACCAACAAGGTTGTGCATAAAATTCTATAGGCTAATTCATGTTTTAGTCTGACTGAATAAAATGAGTACTGTAATAATTTCCTAAATTTACACTTTTGGCACACGGTCATTCTGCTAACATTTCGCTAGCTTCTTACCGGGTTGTCAGTAGCTATTCTGACCTCCTCATGGGTCACGTCTCTCTCCTCCTCCATCTCCTCGACCTCCGAATCCACATGGATTGCTAATTCTTCCTCTATGTTTTCCTACTACTCTGTTCCACCGAACTCTGTTCCACCTCGACAACCTGTGCAGCACTCGGGGCTGCTTTTGATGTTGACGGCGCTGCCTCCTCTGCTGTGGCTGAAGCACTGGCAAAAATATCTGTAATTTTGCACATTTTGCTGCGTCAACTTGTAGGCTTTTGAGCCATTTCTCTCGCAGCTTCTCTGCGCCTCCCTTGCGTTTCTGATGTTTATCCATTTCGATAGCCGGATATTCGCTTAACTCTCTCCAACTCCATTCAGCTGAAGTGTCAGAAATTGATAACCTGGGTCGACGTGAGGGGGAGGGCGGGCCGAGAAAGGCTGAGAGATTTCATTGGATTAGGCCAGTGTCCTTCAAGAGATTCTACTAATGGCCACATTTTGTGTTTCCAATACTGTCATGGCCGATTTTTTTTAAAACTTTTTTTATATATATAAAATTATAACAGCCCCGGCCCAAAATATGCGTCAGCCTAAGCCAGTCCATGCCTGTCCCAGATGCACTTAGACAAATTTCGCTGCCAGCTCGACAGTGATTGTCTACTGACTGTTGTCAGTGTTAATAGTGCAAATGGCCACAGATTTTCTAAGTGCCATGCGAGCGGTGTTAGATGTTCATGTGTGTCAGCTGGAATTTGGCCGACACCCGCCGCAAGAGGGATTGATGGGCTCGCACAGCGCACACTCTTTCAGCCGCTGGTGTGCACAAATAGATGTAGCAACAGGTGTACGAGGCAGTTATGATTTTACACATTTTGCACACGATTCCAGCTTCATGTGCACTTTATGCGCAAATCGACCAAATTCGCACTATGTGTGAAGTGGGCCTAAGACATGCCACAGTGTGACATCATCACTGATCAGATACCACTGTTGACTTTAAAAATCTCATGCAGTTTGTGCAGTAAAAATAACATGGCTCCATTGTTGAAATAAAACTTCAGCAGAAATGTAAAAACAGGCAATGTGGTGGACAGGAATGAAAGTGGCTTTGGCAAGGTAACTGTAAGGTCTTCTGGGAGAACTGGAAACAAGTGTAATTAATTGTGGATTAATGTGTTATTTGTAAATGTATGTGCTGGTTCTTGTAGTGATCTTGTTAAAGTTGTATGGCTAAATAATTTTGTTGCTAAAATGTAGACAAGATCCTTGTGGAGCCATCAGCATGAACTGTATCTAAAACCATGATATGAGTCTGTTGATGACATGCAAAAGTCTTGTCTGCAATTATGATACCCCCCCCCCCCCCCCCCACGCACACATGAACATGCATGTGCACACACACACATTTTTCAGATATGTTTTGAATCTTATATCTTTATCTTCATTGTATATTTGGACTAATACATTATTACTATTTTGCATAACAAGATGTCAGCATTTTGATAGATGTATGCTCTCTGACTCTCTGCCACTCAGGCATACAACTGGCCCATCGCTACATCTCAAAAATAATAATCTATTTGTTGCAGCCCAGTGTAATGTGGGCATCCGCTTGTCTTGTCCAGCCACTGGGGTCCTCAACACTCTGCCATCTGCGCGCTGGATCATGCACAGAGGAACATGCCAAATGGCCAAAATGTGGAAGCTGAGGCTCCCTCATAACGCAAGTGATGCTCCTCAGCATAGTCTCTGCATATCATTGCTCATTTGGCACAAAGTCATTTCAGCAGTAATCGAGGAGTGGCCTTCTGTTTAATATGGTCTTACATAAGTATGTATATGATGGATTATGATTTGATATGGTGGACCAGTCATATGGTGGTTCAGACATGACGGTGGTACCATATCAGGGAAAATCTGTCTTCTGTGGCTCTGGTTGAGCTACTAAGAAAATTTTAAATCTGAAAAATGGAGCACTCCCAGGTGAGGCAGTGTGCAAGCATATGAATATGTATTAGGCTGGATGCTGAAAAATATGTGTGCTCAGCGTAACCTTTAGTTGAATAGACACAGGACAAAGGACGGTGCAGGAGGCTGGTGTCCTGTTTGCTTATGCTTATTGTTCTGTTGTGCAGTCAAACAAAAGCACCCGCTGAAAATACAAATCACATGCATGGAAAATGCGTCTCATTTTTCCTGCAGCATCCACGCCGTCTCTGTGTGGTGACTGACATGTTCATTATGTCATATGAGAGCCATAATAAAGAGGCCAGCAGCTCGTTGTACTTCACTCCCCTCCTGCGAGGTTCAGTAATGTAAAGCTTCACTGACAGTTTTAATCCCTCACCCTGGGGGAACATCAAGAAATCGAGATGAATTCAGTGTCTTTGTAGCATTAGATTAAAGTGATGACCGACATGAGTGTGAGCAGGCCAAATTCAATTTCACTGGACACTGTGATTCTGCATTCTTTTTACGATTTCTTTTACTTATGAAAAATGTAATTGCCCAGTATACATCTTTATTGTGCAGCTGAGGAATGAGTCTGAGCCTGCCGGCTCTCCCCGTGGAAATCTAAATCACAAATAATGTCTCACATTTGTATGGTCGTCTACAGCAGGGCAAGCACAGTGCAGACAAATGACTGCAAAGTCTGTCATTGTTCCACTTACACAAAGCGAGCACTAGTTCATTAAAGTAAGTGACTTTTTTAGTGTTCTGTTATTGTTGTTGTTTCTGTAGGTGAATGTCTTTCATGGTGGCATTCAAACTTAGTATGTTCCGGTCAGTTCAGGTCTGGCACCATGCACCAATGCTACATTCACCACAGGTTCTGGATAGCAACCACAGAGGCAGACAACTGATCCATCCACACTTGGCATGTGAATCTCATCACTGACAATGATTCGATACGCATCTCAATACACTACTCAATACATATAGCGATACATGACAATACAATCTGATACGATTCACCCGTGTTCCCGATTCAGTGTGATTTGATATGTATTTTATGGCGATTCAATTTCTTCTTGCCATTAAGGGTAAATACTCAGAAATTCTACAGCACCTGTTCAAAGTCCTGAGTTATGCTGCACTGGAGAGGACATCTTCAAGGGCGAGATCTCTTCTTAAACATTTCATTACCATAATTGGACATATACTGTGTTGTCACTTCTTGGTGATTCAAGCCAGTGGATAGGAAAAAATACCCACCAGTGTGCGTAAATGCTGCATCTTATATATTTAAATTGTGGCTGTGAACCACCACCACCACTAATGAGCCAATTAAGAAACTTGTGATGGTCTTGACCTCCAAAAGGTGGCTCCAAAACTTTTACAATGCCATGAAGGCAATGCTGCTGCAGCAGCAGAGGTTAATTGGCCTCCCAGAATTATTTCCCCACATTAATTATTTGTTATGGCCCCATTTTAAATGTATTAGCACATAAAAGACTGGCAGACTGAGCTGTAAACAGATATTAGTTGGAATTATATGGTGTTTTGCTTGTGCCCAGTTATACTGTAGTTTACAGTGTGGATAAATCTGCTTTAGAACATTACAACACTGGAAAGACCCAAGACAGCAATAAGAAAACACTTTATGAAGAATTCTTAATCAACTGCCTGCAATAATCACCTTTTGCCAACACCTTAAAGAAAAGCAGCACACATCATATTATTGTCTCATATTAGTTTGGAAGTTTTGCCCATGGTGATGGGCAAACACAACAAAGATTACTCACTATTTATACTTCAGACCAGGAGGCAAAATTTGGTCTTAAACTGCTTGGTAATTCTAGATTTCTATCATAACTGTATATATACACTTGACAAATCCTCAATGATGTCACCAATAGGTTTTCTGAAGAGCGTGTTTAAAGCTCAAATGGAGCGTCTCCAAATATCACCATTTTGGCAGTGCCTGATATTGCGTAACTCCTAGGTAACCCTTTAAATGGATAAAGAAATGGAGCATAGGCAAAACCAGTATGACCTGGGCAGGCTAAATGAAGACACCGCAGCCCCAGCCCCTACAAATCTAGAAGTTACTATACAAGCTAAGGCTAAAAGTCTAACCTTGGTTCAGGTGTTAGATTAACACAATTCTTTGCATATTTGGTGTTGGTTTTGACAGCAGGTGGCTTGAAGGTGAGTATGAACAACTAAATTCAATTTATTTATACAGCTTCAAATTTCAATTTCAATTTATTTCAGTTTAATTTATTTAAAAGGGACCATGTGCAATTAAAACATAAATGTTACATCTGATGCACTGCACCAGAGTTAGCCTTAGGCTAATTTGCATCTGCAGTCCCTAGACACAAATAAATATATCACATATAAAAACATTAAACATCACAAAATAAATACAACACAAACAGAGCATTAAATCACAATGTAAGTTCCCCCAAGGTGGTTCACAAGGGTAAGGTCTAACCGTACCAGTTCTATTGCCTCAGTAACCATGGCACCGTGAATGGAGTTAATGTCATAAAGCTATCAATACCTGCTAATCACTGCTAACATTCAAATTACATAATACAAAAAATTGAATTCAATCATAATACTGAAGTGCCAACTTCTTAGATGGTCCTGTTAGTGCAACACCTGTTGAGTCCACAGCAGCTAGTAGAATCTGCTAGGAGGGCCCCGAACTCACTGGAGCACTAGCTGTTGCTCAAAGCAACCATGGCCCCGATTATTCATAACTTTATGACTTTATGACAACAGCGCAAACTGCTGAGTTATAGCAAATTCATACCCCAGAACAGTTGTCATGACCAGGAAAACTAGTTAAAAAACACCCCCCCCCCCCCAAAAAAAAAAGTAACAGGTGTAAACATGTTTATTCCTGCTGTACAGTTGGAGGTTTAATGTTGGGTTCTGTGGGAATGGATGCCCCCTCAAGTGGTCATCTAAGGAACTGCAAGATTTGACACTTTCCAGTTGGCTTCACTGAGGTTGCTACTTGGTGTCTGTTATATCCAGTTGAGGATATTTCATAAAAAATGACCAGAAACCACAACTGACCACAATAAAGAAACCCCTTTTGTGTTCCCTGAACAGGTGAGCAAATTGTCTATTGAATAGGTATAGTTAAAAGAATGCTAAGCAAATAATAATAATAATAATAATAATAATAATATGGTTGAATATTATATTTCAGTGTAAGGTGATGCAATGCAGAAATAAAATGGTTTTATGTTGGTGATAATTTAAAACCAAAATCACTTCTATAAAATAAAACATCTGCTTGTTGGCAGCTTGTGATGTAACAGGTTGTGCACGTAGGGAAAATTGTTAAATGTGTTTGTTTTCAGTTGAAATATTTTCAAAATAATATATTTTTCTATCGGGCAGTATTGGCCCATCTTCATTTAGCAGCAGATGGTATATTGTTCATAAATCAGCTTGTAATGAGTGTGAGTTCAGAGGTATTACATTACATTGATTCACCCGGCACTGTGCATAAATGCCACCGACCCTGTGCTTTAATGGATGAGTGTGCACGTGTGCGACTGAGGATGTCTGCGTGTCCTCCCTCCGAGCAGAGCTGCTGCACTGAAGTCCTCCCCATCTATTTGTTATCTCATTTTTCAGAGAGGATCACTGGTTTCATAAATAATAAATGCTGCCTCTACTGTACCCTCACGTAATAGATAGGTATCATCACAGAGCCTTTCATACGCACGATTAAACGGCGAGGGATCATCTTCTGGCTTTGGGAAACAGCATTGTGTCTCTTGAGTTTTGTATTGGGGGAAAAAACTGAGATAACTTGAAAACAGAGTTCCTAATGGATGTTAGCTAAAGTTTTCCTGTGATGCAGACTTTGAGTATTTTGATTTTGAGGTCATGATTGGTGCTACTCAAGCGGAACAGTGTAACGTATTTCTTATCTCGCCTTTGCAGCTTGCCCGCTATTCTACAGAAGGGCTTCTCCAGCTGGGACCCTTGGGGTCGACCACCTTTCTGCCTGACACAAAATGTCTCGTTGATGATGGCAGAACACGAACTCCCAGCCTGAAAAAATGCGATGCTGTTTCGAGGATTTCCCAGAGGCAGTGGGACTTCACACAGGTGAAAGGAACACACACAGTCTGGCCTTTAACACAAATCTGTTCTGCGGTCACACTTCATTTCCTGTGTGCGCTTTAAAGACATCTAATGAACAGACGACTAATAACAAGACTCCGAGGCTAGCAAGTGTGTCCCATTTCTGAAAGCTTCAATTAATTTATTTGTAGTTCAGTATGATCCTTAAATTTGGCTGGATTGCCCCGAGACCTGATGCATTTAAATAATAATGGACTACATTTCCATAGGCCCTTTTCATATAATGCAGATGTTCAAAGGCATTCAATTCCACACTGAGAATAACTTGGGGATTGGGGACCAAAAGCACCTTAGTGAGTTGTCAATATTGCGGGGAATCAAACCTAGGTCCTTCTCATCACAAGCCCACCTTGTTAACCTCAAGACCACAAATTTGCTTTAGCGCTTACCATAAGCTGGTAGTATCAAGTTCATTTTTGTTGAACTTTGACACATGAGTTTTCATCAAACACAGTACCGATGAGTAATCAGTCTATTTTTGCTACTGCCAACCATTGAGATGACTGAAGAACATCAATTATGTGCACATTGAGGTTATGCATTGCCCCTACAATTAGCTTTCATTTTAAACATTCCTTATTTTCCAACAGGTCATTTTTTTCAGTGCTGTTTGCCTGTTAGCAGGATTTCTCAAGATGACTCAACAGTATTTCTTTTAACTTGGTGGAAGGGTGAAGTACTTGCCAAGGAGGGTGGATCTAGGAATTTGTTTTCTTTTCCTTTAACATTGAGAGATAGGATGATTTAGTGGATTTCTGTTAAATTCAAAACTCCACTGTTCAGTTCTCCAAACATGTCCATATGATGTTTTTTGTTGTCCATTTTGCTTATTTTTTGAATTTAAAATTCCTTATTTTGAGTAACATCACATACTGTGGTGTGCACATCTGCTCCACTCATTTCCTGCCCATTAAAGTCACTGCTAGGGAGTCACTTTAAAAAAATGAGCTCCACATACAGAAGAAAAGTGGGAGTTGTACTTCAGTGTGACATACATATACAGTGGGGTAAAAAAGTATTTAGTCAGTCCCTGATTGTGCGAGTTCTCCTACTTAGAAAGATGAGAGAGGTCTGTAATTTTCATCATAGGTACGCTTCAACTGTGAGAGACAAAATGAGAAAAAAAAAATCCAGGAAATCACATTGTACAATTTTTAAGGAATTTATTTGTAAATTATGGTGGAAAATAAGTATTCGGTCACCCACAAACAAGCAACTGTAACTTCTTCTTTAAGAAGCTCTTCTGTCCTCCACCTGTTACCAGTATTAATGGCACCTGTTTGAACTCTTTATCTGTATAAAAGACACCCATCCACAGCCTCAAACAGTCAGACTACAAACTCAACCATGGCCAAGAACAAAGAGCTGTTGAAGGACACCAGGAAGAAAATTGTTGACCTGCACCAGGCTGGGAAGAGTGAATCTACAATAGTCAAGCAGGTTGGTGTGAATAAATCAACTGTGGGAGCAATTGTAAGAAAATGGAAGATATACAAAACCACTGATAATCTCCCTCGATCTGGGGCTCCACGCAAGATGTCATCCCGTGGTGTCAAAATGATCATGAGAACGGTGAACAAAAATCCCAGAACTACACGGAGGGACCTGATGAATGACCTGCAGAGAGCTGGGACCAAAGTAACAAAGGCTACACACTACGCAGAGAGGGACTCAAGTCCTGCAGTGCCAGGCGTGTCCTCCTGCTTAAGCCAGTATGTGTCCAGGCCCAACTGCAGTTTGCCAGAGAGCATATGGATGATCCAGAAGAGGATTGGGAGAATATCATGTGGTCAGATGAAACCAAAATAGAACTTTTTGGTAAAAACTCAACTAGTCATGTTTGGACGAAGATCAATCAATCAATCAATCAATTTTTTTTATATAGCGCCAAATCACAACAAACAGTTGCCCCAAGGCGCTTTATATTGTAAGGCAAGGCCATACAATAATTATGTAAAACCCCAACGGTCAAAACGACCCCCTGTGAGCAAGCACTTGGCTACAGTGGGAAGGAAAAACTCCCTTTTAACAGGAAGAAACCTCCAGCAGAACCAGGCTCAGGGAGGGGCAGTCTTCTGCTGGGACTGGTTGGGGCTGAGGGAGAGAACCAGGAAAAAGACATGCTGTGGAGGGGAGCAGAGATCGATCACTAATGATTAAATGCAGAGTGGTGCATACAGAGCAAAAAGAAAAAGAAACAGTGCATCATGGGAACCCCCCAGCAGTCTACGTCTATAGCAGCATAACTAAGGGATGGTTCAGGGTCACCTGATCCAGCCCTAACTATAAGCTTAGCAAAAGGAAAGTTTTAAGCCTAATCTTAAAAGTAGAGAGGGTGTCTGTCTCCCTGATCTGAATTGGGAGCTGGTTCCACAGGAGAGGAGCCTGAAAGCTGAAGGCTCTGCCTCCCATTCTACTCTTACAAACCCTAGGAACTACAAGTAAGCCTGCAGTCTGAGAGCGAAGCGCTCTATTGGGGTAATATGGTACTACGAGGTCCCTAAGATAAGATGGGACCTGATTATTCAAAACCTTATAAGTAAGAAGAAGAATTTTAAATTCTATTCTAGAATTAACAGGAAGCCAATGAAGAGAGGCCAATATGGGTGAGATATGCTCTCTCCTTCTAGTCCCCGTCAGTACTCTAGCTGCAGCATTTTGAATTAACTGAAGGCTTTTTAGGGAACTTTTAGGACAACCTGATAATAATGAATTACAATAGTCCAGCCTAGAGGAAATAAATGCATGAATTAGTTTTTCAGCATCACTCTGAGACAAGACCTTTCTGATTTTAGAGATATTGCGTAAATGCAAAAAAGCAGTCCTACATATTTGTTTAATATGCACTTTGAATGACATATCCTGATCAAAAATGACTCCAAGATTTCTCACAGTATTACTAGAGGTCAGGGTAATGCCATCCAGAGTAAGGATCTGGTTAGACACCATGTTTCTAAGATTTGTGGGGCCAAGTACAATAACTTCAGTTTTATCTGAGTTTAAAAGCAGGAAATTAGAGGTCATCCATGTCTTTATGTCTGTAAGACAATCCTGCAGTTTAGCTAATTGGTGTGTGTCCTCTGGCTTCATGGATAGATAAAGCTGGGTATCATCTGCGTAACAATGAAAATTTAAGCAATACCGTCTAATAATACTGCCTAAGGGAAGCATGTATAAAGTGAATAAAATTGGTCCTAGCACAGAACCTTGTGGAACTCCATAATTAACTTTAGTCTGTGAAGAAGATTCCCCATTTACATGAACAAATTGTAATCTATTAGACAAATATGATTCAAACCACCGCAGCGCAGTGCCTTTAATACCTATGGCATGCTCTAATCTCTGTAATAAAATTTTATGGTCAACAGTATCAAAAGCAGCACTGAGATCTAACAGAACAAGCACAGAGATGAGTCCACTGTCCGAGGCCATAAGAAGATCATTTGTAACCTTCACTAATGCTGTTTCTGTACTATGATGAATTCTAAAACCTGACTGAAACTCTTCAAATAGACCATTCCTCTGCAGATGATCAGTTAGCTGTTTTACAACTACCCTTTCAAGAATTTTTGAGAGAAAAGGAAGGTTGGAGATTGGCCTATAATTAGCTAAGATAGCTGGGTCAAGTGATGGCTTTTTAAGTAATGGTTTAATTACTGCCACCTTAAAAGCCTGTGGTACATAGCCAACTAACAAAGATAGATTGATCATATTTAAGATCGAAGCATTAAATAATGGTAGGGCTTCCTTGAGCAGCCTGGTAGGAATGGGGTCTAATAAACATGTTGATGGTTTGGATGAAGTAACTAATGAGAATAACTCAGACAGAACAATCGGAGAGAAAGAGTCTAACCAAATACCGGCATCACTGAAAGCAGCCAAAGATAACGATACGTCTTTGGGATGGTTATGAGTAATTTTTTCTCTAATAGTTAAATTTTGTTAGCAAAGAAAGTCATGAAGTCATTACTAGTTAAAGTTAATGGAATACTCAGCTCAATAGAGCTCTGACTCTTTGTCAGCCTGGCTACAGTGCTGAAAAGAAACCTGGGGTTGTTCTTATTTTCTTCAATTAGTGATGAGTAGAAAGATGTCCTAGCTTTACGAAGGGCTTTTTTATAGAGCAACAGACTCTTTTTCCAGGCTAAGTGAAGATCTTCTAAATTAGTGAGACGCCATTTCCTCTCCAACTTACGGGTTATCTGCTTTAAGCTACGAGTTTGTGAGTTATACCACGGAGTCAGACACTTCTGATTTAAAGCTCTCTTTTTCAGAGGAGCTACAGCATCCAAAGTTGTCTTCAATGAGGATGTAAAACTATTGACGAGATACTCTATCTCCCTTACAGAGTTTAGGTAGCTACTCTGCACTGTGTTGGTATATGGCATTAGAGAACATAAAGAAGGAATCATATCCTTAAACCTAGTTACAGCGCTTTCTGAAAGACTTCTAGTGTAATGAAACTTATTCCCCACTGCTGGGTAGTCCATCAGAGTAAATGTAAATGTTATTAAGAAATGATCAGACAGAAGGGAGTTATCAGGGAATACTGTTAAGTCTTCTATTTCCATACCATAAGTCAGAACAAGATCTAAGATATGATTAAAGTGGTGGGTGGACTCATTTACTTTTTGAGCAAAGCCAATAGAGTCTAATAATAGATTAAATGCAGTGTTGAGGCTGTCATTCTCAGCATCTGTGTGGATGTTAAAATCGCCCACTATAATTATCTTATCTGAGCTAAGCACTAAGTCAGACAAAAGGTCTGAAAATTCACAGAGAAACTCACAGTAACGACCAGGTGGACGATAGATAATAACAAATAAAACTGGTTTTTGGGACTTCCAATTTGGATGGACAAGACTAAGAGACAAGCTTTCAAATGAATTAAAGCTCTGTCTGGGTTTTGGATTAATTAATAAGCTGGAATGGAAGATTGCTGCTAATCCTCCACCCCGGCCCGTGCTACGAGCATTCTGACAGTTAGTGTGACTCGGGGGTGTTGACTCATTTAAACTAACATATTCATCCTGCTGTAACCAGGTTTCTGTTAGGCAGAATAAATCAATATGTTGATCAATTATTATATCATTTACCAACAGGGACTTAGAAGAGAGAGACCTAATGTTTAATAGACCACATTTAACTGTTTTAGTCTGTGGTGCAGTTGAAGGTGCTATATTATTTTTTCTTTTTGAATTTTTATGCTTAAATAGATTTTTGCTGGTTATTGGTAGTCTGGGAGCAGGCACCGTCTCTACGGGGATGGGGTAATGAGGGGATGGCAGGGGGAGAGAAGCTGCAGATGAATGCTGAGTTGCATTGCAAGAACACCATATCTACTTTGAAGCATGGGGGTGGAAACATAATGCTTTGGGGCTGTTTTTCTGCAAAGGGGACAGGACGACTCATCTGTGTTAAGGGAAGAATGAACGTGGCCATGTATCATGAGATTTTAAGCCAAAACCACCTTCCATCAGTGAGAGCATTGAAGATGCAACGTGACTGGGTCTTCCAGCATGACAATGATCCCAAACACACCGCTCGGGCAATGAAGGAGTGGCTCCGTAAAAACCATTTCAAGGTCCTGGGGTGCCCTAGCCAGTCTCCAGACCTCAACCCCATAGAAAATTTGTTGGGGGAGTTGAAAGTCCATGTTGCCCATCGACAGTCCCAAAACATCACTGCACTAGAGGAGATCTGCATGGAGGAATGGACCAAAATACCAGCTACAGTGTGTGCAAACCTGGTGAAGACTTACAGGAAACGTTTGACCTCTGTCATTGCCAACAAAGATTATGTTACAAAGTATTAAGTTGAACTTTTGTTATTGACCAAATACTTATTTTCCACCATAATTTACAAATAAATTCTTTACAAATCCTACAGTGTTATTTCCTGGAATTTTTTTTCTCATTTTGTCTCTCACAGTTGAAGCGTACCTATGTTGAAAATTACAGACCTCTCTCATCTTTCTAAGTAGGAGAACTTGTACAATCAGGGACTGACTAAATACTTTTTTGCCCCACGGTATATCTCCCCCCATAGGCATTTTTTGACAGGTGCGTCTTATACTCCAAAAAACACTGTACTCATTAGGTAGTGCAAGACTATTGCAGAGCAACATCCACCTGTATCATCAAGTAATGTGGTTCTTGCTGTCAGCAGAATTCATCTCACCCCTCGTGCAGGATCTCGAAACAAGTAAGCATGTGGATATTTTCTGACCAGCACACCAATGAACTCACTCAGATTAAACTCGTCACCACTTTTAGCTCAGTCATTCATGTTTACCAACTTTCTCATCAGACAGCTTTTTAATCAGGCACTCATTCGTGAGAAAAAGAAACATTTGCTTTCAATAAAGCATTCAGTTACAGTTATATATTTTGAGTATTTTGCAATCACATACTTCACACTACTTTAGGGCACTGACCTCACAAACTACTCAACAAAATGGTGACAATGGGATCATTTTTAGTGGCAGTGCAGTTTTTTTATATTAATCCTTCATTGACTCAATTACACTTTCTTTAACTTCACTTCCAATATAGCAACTCCAGTTGTTGTTGTTGTTGTTGTCGTCGTCCTTTCGGCTGCTCCCATTTTGTTCAGGGTCGCCACAGCGGATTCAGCCAGATCCGCATTGGTAACTGGCACATGTTTTACGCCAGATGCCCTTCCTGACACAACTCCAGCTTTACCTGGAGAAACACAGGTCTCCCATGGAGGTCTCCCATCCAAGTATGAACTAGGCCCCACACTGCTTAGCTTCTGAGAACTGACGGGATCAGGCTGACACAGAGCAGACTGGCTGCCAAAATAGCAACTCCAGTCATCATCTTGAAAATCTCTTTTGCACTAAATATGAAAGATTTGTCCTCCTGATTTAGTTCCATACTTTATCTGTGAGCCTAAAAATTGCTTTTGAAAGGAAGAATCTTTTGTTATTGTTACCAGACCCAAATTACAACCAGACTTTATCTAATTTCTTACTTCTAGCCTGTACTTTTCAAATGGCAAGCCCCACAAAAGCTGCATTTTACAATCTGCTCTTTTCTTTTTGTACTTTAACAGCCAACCCCCTGGACCAAGGTCAGGAAAGCAAGTATTTGAAAAATGTCTGTGCACTTTCACATAATTATGAAACGGCTGCTCCGAATAATATAAAAACTTAACCCAAGCTATGCTGTTGTGACACTTTGGTTGACATAATTGAGATCCAACCCTAAATGTGATATGCTTTACTGAGTTTTTCAGTTAGGATCTGGCAGGAGGACCAGCATCAGTAATCTGTCATCGATTTGATTGGATTTGGAGCCCATCTTTCAAAATGGGCAATGTTTCCATTTTTTAGGTCTCACTAGCTCTATTTTTTTCTAGTTTTATTTTTTAAATCAGTGTTTTCAAACCTATATCATAAAGAACCAAGAGGATATAAGCCATCCAAGTGCTCTTCCTGTGAGGGTTCGTGACGTGACACAGACAGGACGTGGATAAAAATGTAGACTCGCGGGCAGAGGAATAGGTCGAATCAAAAAAGGGTTTAGCTTGAGTTCAGGCAGTGGTATGATACACAGTATGACAGTCAGCAATGCAGAGGTAACAGACAGTTGTAAAGCAGAGGCGTGGTCCAAAAAACAAGCACGGTTCAGAATCACAGTGAGACAGAGTTCAAAGGCTGAGGCTAAGGCAAGCTCAAAACGACAAAACAAGGTCATACATGAGTCAGCACAAGAACAAAGACTAAACAAGGGCTATTAAACAGGCTGGAATGAGGACACAAGGTATAACAAAATGGCAGTGACAAACATGACACATGAGGCTTAAATACCCAGTGGGAAATCAGTGTGTGATGTGATTCAGGTACGGAAAACGTTCAGGAAGAGGACGTGGTCGGACGGGACGAAGACGAGGGAAGACAGGAGACAAGAGAGTTCAGTGACAGATGGGCGTGACAAGCAGGAGCAGAGTCCAAAAGGATATGTGATACTAACCCTACCCAAAATCAGCGGTGGTCAAAATAAAATGTCTAAAACAAAGATGAACAAAAACCAAAGGCCAAATAAAATACCAACATGAAAAGAACAAAGAATCAAACTAGGAAATGAATGTAAGGGCCCTTTCACACATAGTACGATTAAGTACAAATCAGGGCAACTCACGGAGGAACAGCTCGTATGAGCGAAACACGAAAACATTGAGCCGACGGGCAGGTGTGCACGATCCCGGTGCGATGGTGTCGTGCATGCGACAGTGTCATGCAAGCAGGAACACAGTGCGAGCAGCTGGGACGTGGTGCACCACATCATGCCACTGATGTGGAGGAAAATAAAATAAAAACCAGCTGTATAATTATTGAATATCACTGGGTTGATATAAATAATGCATTAAAGGGGATGCAATACAGAACCCCCTGGTTAAATAACCCTGGTTAATTAAAAAATAAATGCAACTCACGGGATTCAAACCCCTAAGCTCTGATTACCAGATGGAAACTTTACCACTGAACTACAATCACTGTCTTTTAACAGGAGTGTGAAATGGCTAAAATCAACAAGCAGATAAAGGTATTTTTTAAAAAAGAGAAAAAAGCGCTGTGATAACTGACCAAACAGCGTTTGTTATGGCGTATTTCTGCTGATACATGACTGAAAGGGGGTATTTGTCACACTGTTGGCTTCTCCTGCGGCGCAACGCTCACAGCCCTCACGGCCCAACACATGTGTCCTGTCAGACAGACGTGACATTCAGATCGCCTGCTGCGTGTCCACATGAACTGACGGTCCATTTCTCGAGTCCGTCACAAAAGCAATATATGTTTTTATGTATTTCCACGTGATGACAGCAAGCACACATATATGCCCTTGTGTTTGTCAAAACACAGGACGTGCACTGCAGCTGTGACGTCCAGGACCAGAGATGTCTCAACAGCTGTTGGCAGCCAGCCACACCTCCTGTCCTGTCAACGCACAGACCAAGATGTCACTTTGTGATCAGA
The DNA here is from genome assembly GCF_902500255.1 of Thalassophryne amazonica. Taxonomy (NCBI): domain Eukaryota; kingdom Metazoa; phylum Chordata; class Actinopteri; order Batrachoidiformes; family Batrachoididae; genus Thalassophryne; species Thalassophryne amazonica. The sequence goes on along the minus strand of NC_047107.1, from coordinate 108,405,336 downwards.
TGAGAGGCGCCTGTGGGGCAGCCCGCAAACCACACGCACATGTGTTGGGGGAGAGCGTGGGGGAGCACGCAAAACACGCACGTGTGCACTTGTTTTGGGGGAGCCAACACTCTGGCATGCCACATGTTCACTTGGCAACTCCACACTCGTGGGGGCACATAGAAAATGTGTAGTCATTCACACTATTAGCACAAAAACAGTCAACAGACAATCACTGTCAAGCTGGATGTGAAATTTGTCTAAGTGCCAAGTGAGTGGTGTTAGATGTTCGTGTGTGTCACCTGAAATTTGGCCGACACCTGCCGCAAGAGGGATCGAATGGGCTTTCACAGCGCACACTCTGTCTTTCAGCCGCTGGTGTGCGCAAATAGTTGTAGCAACAGGTGTATGAGGCCTTAGAAGCAGCTACGATTTCACACGTATTGCATACGATTCCTGCTTCATGCACACTTTATGAGCAATTCGACCACATTCGTACTATGTGTGAAGGGGCCCTAAGAACTGAAAAGAGGTCAACAAGAAAACAAAAGGCTGGGATTAAACTAGAATGGAACCCACCATGTGGCTAAGGTATAACACACAGAAAAGCAAAGACCGGGACCAGACAGAAGAACCATGAGAGGGGACATGGACACAAACAGGGGACAAACCATGACACGAACCTGACACTTCCTTCTATTTGAACTTTAGATCATGACTGAGGCAATGAGAGCGTGAATACAAGAATATGAAATGTTTCCTTTGCAGGGTAGCTGAACTGACAACTAGCATTAGCTCAGAATATGTTGTACAACCTGGCAATGACAAAAGTTCTTTTTTTAGTTTTTAATATCCAGATGCTGATTTTGTTTCTCTCTTACATTTCCAGATTATTCCAACCCAGTCTCATGGATTGTCGTGATTCAGCAGCATGAAATATACATTAATTTATTGGTTCGCCGTATTGTCACAAAAAGTGTAAAATTTTCATCATGGGAGTACAAATTCATTCTGATTCATTCTGTGATGGCTCCACGTAATTAAAAGTGCAGTGGGGGGGGGGGGGGGGGTTCAGGTGGTTATGGTTAAGGTTAGGGTTGGGGGTAGGAGTAGGGTTAGTAAATAGAGTAAATAGCGAGTTTAAAAAAAACTAGTCATGAAAATTTGAATCATTTTGTGATGGGAGGACGAAAACAAAGCATGAAACTGGGCTGGATTGTTCATACGAGGTCTGCCCATAAAGTATAGGTCCTTTTTATTTTTTTCAAAAACTATATGGATTTCATTCATATGTTTTTACGTCAGACATACTTGAACCCTCGTGCGCATGCGTGAGTTTTTCCACGCCTGTCGGTGACGTCATTCACCTGTGAGCACTCCTTGTGGGAGGAGTCGTCCAGCCCCTCGTCGGAATTCCTTTGTCTGAGAAGTTGCTGAGAGACTGGCGCTTTGTTTGATCAAATTTTTTTCTAAACCTGTGAGACACATCGAAGTGGACATGGTTCGAAAAATTAAGCTGGTTTTCAGTGAAAATTTTAACGGCTGATGAGAGATTTTGAGGTGATACTGTCGCTTTAAGGACTTCCCACGGTGCGAGACGTCGCGCAGCGCTCTCAGGCGGCGTCATCAGCCTGTTTCAAGCTGAAAACCTCCACATTTCAGGCTCTATTGATCCAGGACGTCGTGGGAGAACAGAGAAGTTTCAGAAGAAGTCGGTTTCAGCATTTTATCCGGATATTCCACTGTTAAAGGAGACGCTCCGCCACAGGAAAAACACCTCTGTTGGAAGCCTTAAGGACAAGTTGGAACATGTCCAGCTGTTAAACAATTTCTCATATACTCACTCCACTGAAAGCCATCAAAAGCCGCCTGGATTTTACAAATGGTTATCAACACGGAGGTGTTTTTCCTGTGCCGCCGCACCGTCCGTCCGCGCGTCTTTCATTAAAAAAATCTCCTTTAACAGTGGAATATCCGGATAAAATGCTGAAACCGACTTCTTCTGAAACTTCTCTGTTCTCTCACGACGTCCTGGATCAATAGAGCCTGAAATGTGGAGGTTTTCAGCTTGAAACAGGCTGATGACGCCGCCTGAGAGCGCTGAGCGACGTCTCGCACCATGGGAAGTCCTTAAAGCGACAGTATCACCTCAAAATCTCTCATCAGCCGTTAAAAATTTTCACTGAAAACCAGCTTCATTTTTCGAACCATGTCCACTTCGATGTGTCTCACAGGTTTAGAAAAAAATTTGATCAAACAAAGCGCCAGTCTCTCAGCAACTTCTCAGACAAAGGAATTCCGACGAGGGGCTGGACGACTCCTCCCACAAGGAGTGCTCACAGGCGAATGACGTCACCGACAGGCATGGAAAAACTCACGCATGCGCACGAGGGTTCAAGCATGACTGACGTAAAAACATATGAATGAAATCCATATAGTTTTTGAAAAAAATAAAAAGGACCTATACTTTATGGACAGCCCTCGTATATTTCACTGCTGTCTGAAAAGTCAGCCCATTTGACTATACTCCCTGAAGGAATGACACATTCAGCTCACTTTTGGTTCATTTTATTCATTGTTCATTGAGTCTTCCTGCTCTTTCGAGACCTTCATCCAGGTCAACATGTCATATGGTTCAGTTGCATGATGACAATTGTCTAGTCATGGTAAGTTGCTCTTTCTGATTTAATCCCTGTGGAACCCCCAAGTTGTGCAAAAATGCCATTTTCGACACTATTCAATTTATTGCAAAAGTTCTTTTGATAGAATTATCCTGAAATTTGGCACAAACAATCCTTGTGGGTGTATTGTCTAGTCATGGTAAGTTGCTCTTTCTGATTTAATCCCTGTGGAACCCCCAAGTTGTGCAAAAATGCCATTTTCGTCACTGTTCAATTTATTGCAAAAGTTCTTTTGATAGAATTATCCTGAAATTTGGCACAAACAATCCTTGTGGGTGTATTGTCTAGTCATGGTAAATTGCTCTTTCTGATTTAATCCCTGTGGAACCCCCAAGTTGTGCAAAAATGCCATTTTCGACACTATTCAATTTATTGCTGAAATTCTGTTGATAGAATTATCCTGAAATTTGGCACAAACAATTCTTGTGGGTGTATTGTCTAGTCATAGTAAGTTGCTTTTTCTCATTTAATCCCTGTGGAACCCCTAAGTTGTGCAAAAATGCCATTTTCGACACTGTTCAATTTATTGCCGATATTCTGTTGATAGAATTATCCTGAAATTTGGTACAAACAATCCTTGAGGGCAAACTGTCTGGTTATGGTAATTTAAATTTTCTAATTGCATCCCTGTGGATTCTCCAGCATTCCCCAAAAGGATAAGCAAGTTCAGTCAAATACACATAAATGACTTACTGAATGCCACTTCCCCATATTTGGTCAAAACTGCTTTTTGTTTATCCAAATTACTTCACGGTCTCTTGACACTATTTTTTTTTTAATAAGGTCACATTTCTTACAAGTGTGGCACATATGGTCATGTTTTCTTTTTCTTTTTTTTTATAGAACGGTCCAATAATCAGCAGAGACACGGGTCGATGCCTGGAGGTAGAAATGTCCAAGGATGCTAATTTTGGCCTTCGTCTGGTGGTCCAGAGGTGTTCTGGTCAGAAGTGGATGATACGAAACTGGATTAAGCATCCCAGACACTGAAGCCAGAGAAGAAGCTCTGAGCTGGTTTTCAATTGTGTTTGCAGTTACAGTTGGATGGCAGACTGCGGACACTTCAGAGGGCCGTTCAGGCTACAGACTGCACTGCAAACTGAGCCCCTGTCAGGCCATGCGGCTTTCCAACATTGTACTCTTCTTTGAAAAGGAATATGATCAACTGATACATTGAGCCTTGCGTTGGCAGAGACCTTACAGCAAGCTGTGCTGTTTGACATGCACTCTGTTTCATGTATAAAACACAACAACACACCGGAGTGCAACCCCTGAAGGGTTCAACGTCCCATCACTTCTTTTTATTTTCTGTCACATTTGCAGATTTAAAAGCAAACTGAATGTGGGGTTGTTGTTGTTTTTTTTTTTCTTTTTCTTCAGTGCGTCTGAACAAATCAAACATAATAATTGCAGTCAACATCAAAGTGATTATTTTTGCTGTCATTTTCAGAAAATTGCACTGATGTGCCGGGCTTCAAACAGACTTGTGATCAGGCAGTGTTTCACCTGCATTCACACAAACTGAGTCTTTATTTCTTTGGACTGTATTACTCACAAGAGTAATCATGCCTTTTTTTCTTTTGTGTGTTCTTTATTTCAGCTTCAACTGACCCGGGAACACCATTCCCAAAAGCATGTACAAAAATTATTTAAAAGCTATTAATATATAAAACAATGTATAGAACACTCATAGTAATATATATTGTAAAAATTAAAGTAATAATAACAATAATAAAGAGTGAAGAATTGATATCTGTCCTCTCATAATTAGGATAATAAATCATTTGTATGATTTATGAGTCATCTCGCTGTCTTTTGCCTTTGCGTGTAAGAATGGAGCGCTACTACCAGCTGCATTGAACTTTTGTTGCACGTTGTAAAATGAGGCTTTTCTTTGTCAGCCCACATTCGAACAGCACACTAAAATTGCCAGTCTTCTGTTGCACCTGCACTTAGCGGCACATTCACCTCGAGCCTCCATCAGGTTTCTGGCCGTGTGCGCTGTAATTGTTCCAACCCGCCCACAGGATAACGGGTCTTCACAAAGGACTGAAAGCTTTCCCATTATTATTGTCAAAAAGAAACTTCTCCACGTGGTGGGCTGTATTTTTTGGGCTCAAGCTAAATTGTGGCAAGTTTGGAATAACAATGACCTAGAAAAGTGCTTTTGTCACATGTATATGTTTTTAAAAAAAAGCCCACTGTAATTTTGATATGTATTACCTTACACTGACAGAGTTTAAAAATGTGGATGATAAAATGTCATACACCATGAAGAAAAACATGAAAAAGAATACGAAGCAGACGATGATGATGACGACGACGAAATTTGCGGAACAAAGTTTCTCAAACCTTAAGGAAAGCCAAAGCCAATTTCTTTATCTGTTATTGAGGTTTCAAAGGGTAATGGGAAGAAGGTTTGGCAGACACTAAATAAATTACTTGGTAAAAATAGCAAATATGACAATAACACTTTTGAGTTAGATATTGATAATGCTCTGGAGAAAGATCCTAAAAAAATAGCGAATACTTTGAATGACTACTTTTTAAATAGTGCGCTCAATATAACAAATCAGTTTTCCCCCCACCTCTTTTGCACCTTGTGTTCTAAACTGTGACCAACCCATTTTTCAACTTGACAAAATAACTGAAGATGAAGTATTAAAAATTATTAAAGGATTTAAATGTTCCAAAGCTAAAGATGTATATAGTATGGATACCAACTTTATAAAAACACATGCTAATGCCTTAGTACAACCTATCACTCATTTGGTTAATTTGTAAATTCATCATAAAACAGTCCCAGCAGCCTGGAAAGATGCTTCAGTGACTCCCATTTTTAAATCGGGCTGTAAAACTCAAGTAGCCAATTACAGGCCAATCAGTATTCTTCCAGTTATCTCCAAGGTAGCTGAAAAATAGATTGGAAATCAGCTGATCAAACACCTTGATAAAGGCTTCACACCACTACATCAAATGCAGTTTGGGTTTCAGTCACACCACTCAACTGAAACAGCCAATGGTATGTTAACTGAAAAGATTAAGTGTTTATTGGATAAGTATTCCTATGTAGGTGCAGTGTTTCTTGACTTCAGGAAAGCATTTGACACAGTCAATCACAAAGTTTTGCTTAATAAACTCACATACTTTAATTTCTCACCTGGTGCAGTTCAGTGGTTTGAGTCCTTTCTTTTGAATAGAACTCAGTGTGTTACAGTTGGAGTCAAATCCTCCTTTTGTAGCTGTCCTGTAGGTGTCCCACAGGGGTCAGTCCTGGGGCCCTTATTATTTTCATTATACATACATGACCTTCCAGAGGTATGCTGTGATCTCAATACTCAAATGTATGCAGATGATGCAGTCATTTACACCTATGGTTCTACAACTGATATAATATCTTACAAACTTACCAATATTTTAAACAAGGTACAAGACTGGCTTGATGACAATTGCCTGATGCTTAACACAACTAAAACTGTTTGTATGACATTTTCAAAAAGGCCAGTAGAGAACAGTCTCAAAGTGTCGATAGGTGGTGAGGTACTTGAAACGGTATCCCATTTCAAGTACCTTGAAATCATCTTGGACTCTAATCTTTTCTTCAAAAAATGTGAAAAAAAGTTGTCAACACTGTAAAATTTAATCTTCAAAGCTTTAAACAAATCAGGCTTTGTATTTCGACTGATGCTGCTAGATCGTACCTTAATTGTATGATCCTGTCTCATACTGAATATTGCTGCACAACATGGTCAGTTGCTGGTATGACAGGACTAAAACCTTTAGAGCAACTTTATAAAAAAGCCATCAAAGTGTTTGCTAAAAAGCCATATTCCACTCATTACTGTGAAATTCTGGAAAAATACCATCTTTTAAGTTTTAACAACTTTATAATGTTTAAGCGTGCTTGTCTCATCTACAAAACTCTCCATGGCCTAGCCCCACCTCCTCTGGAGGAATTTATTAGACAGAGATCCTAACCTCAGGACTCGGTCTGCTTCTAGAGGGGACTGTGAGGTGCTCCTCAGGTGAACCGCCACAGGACAAAACACCATCTCTGTGAAGGGTTGTACAAACTGGAACAGCCTTCCAACAAGGATATGAGACAGTCACACCCTGAGTGCTTTTAAATATGAGCTTAAAAAATGGCTCAAAAACAATCAAACCTGTCAACACAGGTGAGATGTATTGTACATAATCTCATGTTTTGTTTAATTTATTTATTGTAATTGTTTGTTGTGTGTCTGAGGACTACAGATGGAAAGTAGCTTTTAGCTAAATATAGCATATTTACACTAAGGCATGAAAATGTACAAAGTGTTCATTAATGTGCATTGTCCTCATCAAATAAACAATAAAGAAAGAAAGATGATGATGATGACAAAATGATGATGATGATGACAAAGATGGTGAAGATAAAAATGATGAAGAACAAAGTGAAGATATGGATTGTTTGGAGAAATGTCACAAATTTTCCATAATCCATTTTTGCTTACTTCCAGTCTGTCATCGTTGTGGATGAGGCAAACTGTTACCATAGTTACCATGCATGTAGACAAGTGAAAATGAAGATTTACTTATTTTATTTATTTACTTGCTATCATTGTTCTCAAAACAGCGATTCAGTCTCAGATCAGGGACAAGCAAACGAGGAATTATTCCCCCAGCATATAGTAGGTGAATTGTACTGATGGCCAGTGGTTAGCACTCCTGTCTCACACCAAGAAGGTCTTGGGTTCATTTCCACAGCTCCTCAGTTCCTTTCTGTTTGGGGGTTGCACGCTTAAGATAGACTGGCAGAAAAAAAAAATGTAATTGATATATTCCTAATAACCAGTGGTGGGCACAGATAACCAAAAACTTAACTTCAATAACAGATAATCAGATAACTGAAAAGTTATCTTTTATGAAGCTAAACCGATAAACCGGAAGCTACAGATAACCGATAAATTCCAGTATTGTCTCCTGTACACTTGCAACTACTAACAAGCTGATTTTGAGTTTTAACACCACGATCGCTTCTGGTAGCATCAAAGGCGACGACAGACACAAACAATCAATCAATCAATCAATTTTTTTTTATATAGCGCCAAATCACAACAAACAGTTGCCCCAAGGCGCTTTATATTGTAAGGCAAGGCCATACAATAATTATGTAAAACCCCAACGGTCAAAACGACCCCCTGTGAGCAAGCACTTGGCTACAGTGGGAAGGAAAAACTCCCTTTTAACAGGAAGAAACCTCCAGCAGAACCAGGCTCAGGGAGGGGCAGTCTTCTGCTGGGACTGGTTGGGGCTAAGGGAGAGAACCAGGAAAAAGACATGCTGTGGAGGGGAGCAGAGATCAATCACTAATGATTAAATGCAGAGTGGTGCATACAGAGCAAAAGAGAAAGAAACAGTGCATCATGGGAACCTCCCAGCAGTTTACGTCTATAGCAGCATAACTAAGGGATGGTTCAGGGTCACCTGATCCAGCCCTAACTATAAGCTTTAGCAAAAAGGAACGTTTTAAGCCTAATCTTAAAAGTAGAGAGGGTGTCTGTCTCCCTGATCTGAATTGGGAGCTGGTTCCACAGGAGAGGAGCCTGAAAGCTGAAGGCTCTGCCTCCCATTCTACTCTTACAAGCCCTAGGAACTACAAGTAAGCCTGCAGTCTGAGAGCGAAGCGCTCTATTGGGGTGATATGGTACTATGAGGTCCCTAAGATAAGATGGGACCTGATTATTCAAAACCTTATAAGAAGAAGAATTTTAAATTCTATTCTAGAATTAACAGGAAGCCAATGAAGAGAGGCCAATATGGGTGAGATATGCTCTCTCCTTCTAGTCCCCGTCAGTACCCTAGCTGCAGCATTTTGAATTAACTGAAGGCTTTTTAGGGAACTTTTAGGACAACCTGATAATAATGAATTACAATAGTCCAGCCTAGAGGAAATAAATGCATGAATTAGTTTTTCAGCATCACTCTGAGACAAGACCTTTCTGATTTTAGAGATATTGCGTAAATGCAAAAAAGCAGTCCTACATATTTGTTTAATATGCGCTTTGAATGACATATCCTGATCAAAAATGACTCCAAGATTTCTCACAGTATTACTAGAGGTCAGGGTAATGCCATCCACAGTAAGGATCTGGTTAGACACCATGTTTCTAAGATTTGTGGGGCCAAGTACAATAACTTCAGTTTTATCTGAGTTTAAAAGCAGGAAATTAGAGGTCATCCATGTCTTTATGTCTGTAAGACAATCCTGCAGTTTAGCTAATTGGTGTATGTCCTCTGGCTTCATGGATAGATAAAGCTGGGTATCATCTGCGTAACAATGAAAATTTAAGCAATACCGTCTAATAATACTGCCTAAGGGAAGCATGTATAAAGTGAATAAAATTGGTCCTAGCACAGAACCTTGTGGAACTCCATAATTAACTTTAGTCTGTGAAGAAGATTCCCCATTTACATGAACAAATTGTAATCTATTAGACAAATATGATTCAAACCACCGCAGCGCAGTGCCTTTAATACCTATGGCATGCTCTAATCTCTGTAATAAAATTTTATGGTCAACAGTATCAAAAGCAGCACTGAGGTCTAACAGAACAAGCACAGAGATGAGTCTGCTGTCCGAGGCCATAAGAAGATCATTTGTAACCTTCACTAATGCTGTTTCTGTACTATGATGAATTCTAAAACCTGACTGAAACTCTTCAAATAGACCATTCCTCTGCAGATGATCAGTTAGCTGTTTTACAACTACCCTTTCAAGAATTTTTGAGAGAAAAGGAAGGTTGGAGATTGGCCTATAATTAGCTAAGATAGCTGGGTCAAGTGATGGCTTTTTAAGTAATGGTTTAATTACTGCCACCTTAAAAGCCTGTGGTACATAGCCAACTAACAAAGATAGATTGATCATATTTAAGATTGAAGCATTAAATAATGGTAGGGCTTCCTTGAGCAGCCTGGTAGGAATGGGGTCTAATAAACATGTTGATGGTTTGGATGAAGTAACTAATGAAAATAACTCAGACAGAACAATCGGAGAGAAAGAGTCTAACCAAATACCGGCATCACTGAAAGCAGCCAAAGATAACGATACGTCTTTGGGATGGTTATGAGTAATTTTTTCTCTAATAGTTAAAATTTTGTTAGCAAAGAAAGTCATGAAGTCATTACTAGTTAAAGTTAATGGAATACTCAGCTCAATAGAGCTCTGACTCTTTGTCAGCCTGGCTACAGTGCTGAAAAGAAACCTGGGGTTGTTCTTATTTTCTTCAATTAGTGATGAGTAGAAAGATGTCCTAGCTTTACGGAGGGCTTTTTTATAGAGCAACAGACTCTTTTTCCAGGCTAAGTGAAGATCTTCTAAATTAGTGAGATGCCATTTCCTCTCCAACTTACGGGTTATCTGCTTTAAGCTACGAGTTTGTGAGTTATACCACGGAGTCAGGCACTTCTGATTTAAAGCTCTCTTTTTCAGAGGAGCTACAGCATCCAAAGTTGTCTTCAATGAGGATGTAAAACTATTGACGAGATACTCTATCTCACTTACAGAGTTTAGGTAGCTACTCTGCACTGTGTTGGTATATGGCATTAGAGAACATAAAGAAGGAATCATATCCTTAAACCTCGTTACAGCGCTTTCTGAAAGACTTCTAGTGTAATGAAACTTATTCCCCACTGCTGGGTAGTCCATCAGAGTAAATGTAAATGTTATTAAGAAATGATCAGACAGAAGGGAGTTTTCAGGGAATACTGTTAAGTCTTCTATTTCCATACCATAAGTCAGAACAAGATCTAAGATATGATTAAAGTGGTGGGTGGACTCATTTACATTTTGAGCAAAGCCAATAGAGTCTAATAATAGATTAAATGCAGTGTTGAGGCTGTTATTCTCAGCATCTGTGTGGATGTTAAAATCGCCCACTATAATTATCTTATCTGACAAAAGGTCTGAAAATTCACAGAGAAACTCACAGTAACGACCAGGTGGACGATAGATAATAACAAATAAAACTGGTTTTTGGGACTTCCAATTTGGATGGACAAGACTAAGAGTCAAGCTTTCAAATGAATTAAAGCTCTGTCTGGGTTTTTGATGAATTAATAAGCTGGAATGGAAGATTGCTGCTAATCCTCCGCCCCGGCCCGTGCTACAAGCATTCTGACAGTTAGTGTGACTCGGGGGTGTTGACTCATTTAAACTAACATATTCATCCTGCTGTAACCAGGTTTCTGTAAGGCAGAATAAATCAATATGTTGATCAATTATTATATCATTTACCAACAGGGACTTAGAAAAGAGAGACCTAATGTTTAATAGACCACATTTAACTGTTTTAGTCTGTGGTGCAGTTGAAGGTGCTATATTATTTTTTCTTTTTGAATTTTTATGCTTAAATAGATTTTTGCTGGTTATTGGTGGTCTGGGAGCAGACACCGTCTCTACGGGGATGGGGTAATGAGGGGATGGCAGGGGGAGAGAAGCTGCAGAGAGGTGTGTAAGACTGAGTCAGCACTTCTGTCTTTGAGCATCCTGCCCCCTGGTGGAAGCTCCTGTTTACTACATGGCTTCCAGCACAGAAGCAGCTGACAGGAGCAACGAAGCTCAACTCTCTACTCAATCACAGCGCCGCCGTGAGGTGGAGTTCTTGGAAAATAAAGCAGTGCTGACATGGTTTTGATTTATAAATAAAATTAATACCAATAGAATAACTCCATTAATGTAAATTCTGTCATTTTTACAAAGTTAAAATATAACACATATCTTTTAATGTTGAATAATGCACTAATTCTGAAGTTTTGTAACAAGCACAAGATAACATTTGGTACCAGTCCAAATAGAGTTAAATATATTCTTACTGGAGTAGAAAAACTTGATTTGACAACATGATAGAGCTGATTTCATTCTATAATAGAGTATATTTTACTCTACAAAATTTATTGTGTACGGGCAGCACGATGGCTTGGTGGTTAGCACTGTTGCCTCACAGCGAGAAGGTTGTGGGTTCAATTCCCGTGGCCTTTCTGTGTGGAGTTTGCATGTTCTCCCCGTGTTTGCGTGGGTTTCCTCCGGGTGCTCCGGTTTCCTCCCACATCCAAAGACATGCGGGTTAGGTGGACTGGGATCTTTAAATTGTCCATAGGTGTGTGTGTGGGTGTGTCTGTGTTTGTGTTTGTCTGTTTGTGGCCCTGCGACAGACTGGCGTCCTGTCCTGGGTGTACCGCGCCTTGCGCTCTGACTGCTGGTATAGGCTCCAGCCCCCCGCGACCCTTAATTGGACTAAGCGGTAGAAGATGAATGAATGAATTTACTGTGTAGACCATAAGTAAATGGTGAAATTAAATATAGGTGGAAATGTTCCATTTCTGTGCAAGTTTCACAATAGACTGACACTGCCACGTGGCATTTACGTACCATCTTCATGCATGTTCATCAAAAACTCCAGACACGTGGGTGATGGATCTTGGAGGCATCTGCCTCCATGGCCATGTGAAGTAAAGCACAGTCCTTATCGCTGCATGACCACAGCTACAGCAGGTAAAAGAGAAGGCGAGGCTGCTTTCAGGGTTTCATTTTCCCTACGAGTGGATGACAGAGTGACAGTGAGTGATGGGATTGGGGGGGACGGGGTGTGTAGCGATGTTAAGGAGAGTGAAGTGTGTTTGTGTCATGGGGGACTGGAGGTGGTGACGGACAAGGACACTGCGTCGCTCCCATGAGCAGGAGATCCTCGTTCTTTCTCACTGTCATGCTGATGATACTCTTTTTACACCTGGACCGCAGCCAAAAGGGAAAGGTGACTTCATTATTGAGAGAGCTGTGGGGGGGGCAGTTTGCATTCAGCAGCATTAGATACAAGTGTTGCAAAAGGCAGCATTTCCATTGTGAGTCTCAAACCAATGCTAATTCCCTGGGCCGCGGCGGACGCCTCCTGTTTGCACACTCAGAAGTGAGCCCGGAGAGCAATCAGAGGTTTATTTATCTGCAGAGAAACTGACAGCAATTACTGGCATGTTTGGAATGCGCAGACATGTGGACAGATAGCCAGCTCGCTAAGCAAAAAAGTGTAAAAGTTATAATGAGCAAAGTTTGGGCAAACACCCCTTGAAACTGCATAATTATTGAGTCAATTTATTTTGCAGAAAACTGTATGCATAGGTCCAATGCAGATATTTCCATTTATATCTATGTTTGTGTTTTCATATGCAGTGTAACGTCCAGTGGGCTTTACGTCCACGACACATGACACTGTTTGTGCGACAACTCCACTGACGAGTAATAATATCTCAGTTACAGCTATAAATCTTCATAAATAGAAGAATGGAAGACATAATTAAGATAGATAATAGATAAGATAATTATAGTGGGCGATTTTAACATCCACACAGATGCTGAGAATGACAGCCTCAACACTGCATTTAATCTATTATTAGACTCTATTGGCTTTGCTCAAAAAGTAAATGAGTCCACCCACCACTTTAATCATATCTTAGATCTTGTTCTGACTTATGGTATGGAAATAGAAGACTTAACAGTATTCCCTGAAAACTCCCTTCTGTCTGATCATTTCTTAATAACATTTACATTTACTCTGATGGACTACCCAGCAGTGGGGAATAAGTTTCATTACACTAGAAGTCTTTCAGAAAGTGCTGTAACTAGGTTTAAGGATATGATTCCTTCTTTATGTTCTCTAATGCCATATACCAACACAGTGCAGAGTAGCTACCTAAACTCTGTAAGTGAGATAGAGTATCTCGTCAATAGTTTTACATCCTCATTGAAGACAACTTTGGATGCTGTAGCTCCTCTAAAAAAGAGAGCTTTAAATCAGACGTGCCTGACTCCGTGGTATAACTCACAAACTCGTAGCTTAAAGCAGATAACCCGTAAGTTGGAGAGGAAATGGCGTCTCACTAATTTAGAAGATCTTCACTTAGCCTGGAAAAAGAGTCTGTTGCTCTATAAAAAAGCCCTCCGTAAAGCTAGGACATCTTTCTACTCATCACTAATTGAAGAAAATAAGAACAACCCCAGGTTTCTTTTCAGCACTGTAGCCAGGCTGACAAAGAGTCAGAGCTCTATTGAGCTGAGTATTCCATTAACTTTAACTAGTAATGACTTCATGACTTTCTTTGCTAACAAAATTTTAACTATTAGAGAAAAAATTACTCATAACCATCCCAAAGACGTATCGTTATCTTTGGCTGCTTTCAGTGATGCCGGTATTTGGTTAGACTCTTTCTCTCCGATTGTTCTGTCTGAGTTATTTTCATTAGTTACTTCATCCAAACCATCAACATGTTTATTAGACCCCATTCCTACCAGGCTGCTCAAGGAAGCCCTACCATTATTTAATGCTTCGATCTTAAATATGATCAATCTATCTTTGTTAGTTGGCTATGTACCACAGGCTTTTAAGGTGGCAGTAATTAAACCATTACTTAAAAAGCCATCACTTGACCCAGCTATCTTAGCTAATTATAGGCCAATCTCCAACCTTCCTTTTCTCTCAAAAATTCTTGAAAGGGTAGTTGTAAAACAGCTAACTGATCATCTGCAGAGGAATGGTCTATTTGAAGAGTTTCAGTCAGGTTTTAGAATTCATCAAATACAGAAACAGCATTAGTGAAGGTTACAAATGATCTTCTTATGGCCTCGGACAGTGGACTCATCTCTGTGCTTGTTCTGTTAGACCTCAGTGCTGCTTTTGATACTGTTGACCATAAAATTTTATTACAGAGATTAGAGCATGCCATAGGTATTAAAGGCACTGCGCTGCGGTGGTTTGAATCATATTTGTCTAATAGATTACAATTTGTTCATGTAAATGGGGAATCTTCTTCACAGACTAAAGTTAATTATGGAGTTCCACAAGGTTCTGTGCTAGGACCAATTTTATTCACTTTATACATGCTTCCCTTAGGCAGTATTATTAGACGGTATTGCTTAAATTTTCATTGTTACGCAGATGATACCCAGCCAATTAGCTAAACTGCAGGATTGTCTTACAGACATAAAGACATGGATGACCTCTAATTTCCTGCTTTTAAACTCAGATAAAACTGAAGTTATTGTACTTGGCCCCACAAATCTTAGAAACATGGTGTCTAACCAGATCCTTACTGTGGATGGCATTACCCTGACCTCTAGTAATACTGTGAGAAATCTTGGAGTCATTTTTGATCAGGATATGTCATTCAAAGCGCATATTAAACAAATATGTAGGACTGCTTTTTTGCATTTACGCAATATCTCTAAAATCAGAAAGGTCTTGTCTCAGAGTGATGCTGAAAAACTAATTCATGCATTTATTTCCTCTAGGCTGGACTATTGTAATTCATTATTATCAGGTTGTCCTAAAAGTTCCCTAAAAAGCCTTCAGTTAATTCAAAATGCTGCAGCTAGAGTACTGACGGGGACTAGAAGGAGAGAGCATATCTCACCCATATTGGCCTCTCTTCATTGGCTTCCTGTTAATTCTAGAATAGAATTTAAAATTCTTCTTCTTACTTATAAGGTTTTGAATAATCAGGTCCCATCTTATCTTAGGGACCTCGTAGTACCATATCACCCCAATAGAGCGCTTCGCTCTCAGACTGCAGGCTTACTTGTAGTTCCTAGGGTTTGTAAGAGTAGAATGGGAGGCAGAGCCTTCAGCTTTCAGGCTCCTCTCCTGTGGAACCAGCTCCCAATTCAGATCAGGGAGACAGACACCCTCTCTACTTTTAAGATTAGGCTTAAAACTTTCCTTTTTGCTAAAGCTTATAGTTAGGGCTGGATCAGGTGACCCTGAACCATCCCTTAGTTATGCTGCTATAGACGTAGACTGCTGGGGGGTTCCCATGATGCACTGTTTCTTTCTCTTTTTGCTCTGTATGCACCACTCTGCATTTAATCATTAGTGATCGATCTCTGCTCCCCTCCACAGCATGTCTTTTTCCTGGTTCTCTCCCTCAGCCCCAACCAGTCCCAGCAGAAGACTGCCCCTCCCTGAGCCTGGTTCTGCTGGAGGTTTCTTCCTGTTAAAAGGGAGTTTTTCCTTCCCACTGTAGCCAAGTGCTTGCTTACAGGGGGTCGTTTTGACCGTTGGGGTTTTACATAATTATTGTATGGCCTTGCCTTACAATATAAAGCGCCTTGGGGCAACTGTTTGTTGTGATTTGGCGCTATATAAAAAAATTGATTGATTGAATTGATTGATAATTAAAGTGCTCTTTTGGGTTCACCTAAAAGATGATATAATGGGGCAGTGATGAGCAGAAATGCTGAGTGTTTGATCCTGATATGTCATGTTTGCATGCTGTGTTTGGGTTCCTTCTGTGTGCTCTAACTTCCTCCTACAGTACAAGGAAACACACTAAATTGCTGTAGGAGTGAGTAAGAGTGTGAAGTGTCTTTGAACCATATACTGACTACCAAATTGTTCCAGGCTTGTCTCTGCAGATGGTTCTGCTGTGTGATGCAGACCTGTGATAATGTACTGATTCTGTATGAATATCTGTTAGTTTTTACCTGTGCTTGTTTATTCACACTCAACACTTTGTCTTGGCATCATGTTCAAACAGCAAAAATGACCTCGAACGCTACTTTTGAGTGAATGGCTAAGCAGCAGAAAAAGGAATGTAATCTGGACCTGGAGCCAATTTTGACCCAAATGGTATCACCTAAAACAGTGGTGTCCAAAGTATTCCAGAAAGGGTGCAGGTTTTCTTTGCAGCTACTGACCTCAACAGGCGATTTCACTGATTAATATCACTTTGAGCAGATGGATGAGTTCATCAGTGAAATCACCTGCTGGAGTCAGTGGCTGCAAGGAAAACCTGCACCCTCCCGTCCCTTTCTGGAATACTTTGGCCACCACTGACCTAAAGTAAAACAAATTATAACGAAGTCTCACTATGAGGGATGGGTACCAATAATAAGCCCCGGTGCTATCTTATTAATGACTCGAGTGTCAATGAGCTCTACCACTTAGTTGTACTGCTTTCAGTACTGGAGAAATTAAGGAAAGAAATTTCAGGCTCTCTGTGTGTCGTTTGGAGCTTTGTGTGCAGAGCTGAAGACATGCTTGCTCATCACAGCTTGTGTCTCTCTCTCACTCTGTGCGTCCGTGTGACTGCAAACACTGAGTGCCATTTGTGTGTCTGTGCACGTGCACACATACAAGCCTTTAACTGAACAATAGAGAGAGAGAATAACTGATCATTTTTCTTTTTATCCTTTCAAACATAAAAGCAAACCAAATGATCAGCCATTTTCTTTCTCATTCATGCTCTCTCTCTTATTAAATTGTATATAGAAAATATAGCATTGGGAGGTGATGGTCTAATGGTTAAATCATTGGGCTTGACCAGAGGATCCTCGGTTCAAATCCTAGCCTGACTGGAAAATCACTAAGGGCCCTTGGGCAAGGTCCTTAATCCCCTAGATGCTCCCGGTGTGTAGTGAGCAAGCGTTCAGTATGGCAGCACCCTCACATCAGGGTGAATGTGAGGCATTATTTGTAAAGCGCTTTGAGCGTCTGATGCAGATGGAAAGCACTATTTTAATGCAGTCCATTTAACATTGTTAACTCAACTTAACTTAATTCTTAATTTGACTCTTTTTTTCTTCTTCAAAAAGTACCAATAAGAATACCATTAAATTACCGGACCGATAAGCAGTACCGCGAAGAGTCGTAGTACTGTTAAAATCTTAATGATATCCATCCCTACTCAGTGCACCATTGTTTACACCAAAATGTATGATAACCATCCCAGAGTGGCAACTATGGCAGAGTCACTGAAATATTACAGTGGTCAAAGTTTAGAAATTCTCCAGTCACATTGAAAATTATATCTTATTTGTCAGATGATAAGGATTACAAAATGGTATAGTTTAGTTTGACCATTGGTCAGAAAAAAAACTGTTCCAATTTTGGTAAAAGGTGATGAAAATTACTTTATAATAAGCAGTGGTGGGCACAGATAACCAAAAAATTAACTTTGATAACAGATAATCAGATAACTGAAAAGTTATCTTTGATAAGGATAAAACGATAAACCACCCAAAAATGTATCGGAAGTTACAGATAACTGATAAATTCCACTATTGTCTCTGGTTCACTTGCAACTACTAACAAGCTGATTTTGAGTTTTAACACCATGATCGCTTCCGGTAGCATCAAAAGCAACAACAGACCCAAACAACAACTCAGCACTTCTGTCTTTGGACATCTTGTCCGCTGCTGGAAGCTCCTGTTTACTACATGGTTTCCAACACAAAAGCAAGCTGAGAGGAGCCATAAAGCTCAACTCTCTACTCAATCACAACGCTGCCGTCAGGCGGAGGTCTTGGAAAATAAAACAATGCTGAGTTATGGTTTGGTGTATAAATAAAATGAATACTGATAGAATAACTCCATTAATGTCAATTCTGTCATTTGTACAAAGTTAAAATATAACATATCTTTTAATGTTGAATAATGCACTAATTCTGAAGTTTTGTAACAAACACAGACATATCGCAAAGGATTCTGGGTAACATGTACCTCTGCTAAACACTGGTTGAGTCATTCATTATGTAAACCAACACGTTAATATGACATGTGTCGTGTGTTGGTGTTTATAGATAAATGTGCTTTTGTAAAATATTCCATTTTTATTTGTAAAAACAGGCATTTTCAAAAAAAAACAAAACAAAAAAAACAAGTTGTAATTAGATAACCATCTGATATAACCGGTGTCAAAAAATAAATAGAACACTGCCATGATCTACTGGTGCCAGACGTTGAGTACTTAAGATGGGTTTACACTGTGCGAGTTTTGGCCCTTTTTCAGCTGATTTTTCATTCGTGCGAGAATTTTTTGGATCGCACCGAGTTTCAGGTTAATCGCACGTCCTGCATCGTTTAGTATACATGGAGTAACGAGCTGTGTTTAACATTTCACAACCACCTCTTGCACTGTGCCTGTGCAAACACCACAAAATCTGTCTTGTAATTTTTTGTTTGTGTGTTTTGTTTTGTTTTTTAAACTTTGATGTCTCCCATCAAGAGTTTTTGTAAATTAACTTTGGAAAAAAACCTTCTGTTTACCTTTTGCTTCTGGAAACACAAGTCTGACGTGTGGTTTTTGAACGTGCAATGTGTGTGAGAACATAAATGGCGCGCTCTGAACTTTTACACCGTGTGGTTCTGTGGTATAGTTTTAGCTGGAATCAAGTACAGTGATTGAAAACATCAGCCCACCTTCAGTTTGAATACTGCCATGAACACTACTGGCCAGTAGATGGCAGTAGAGACCGTGAAAACTTGCCAAAACAAAATTCCAGATAATCTGTGTCTGCTGCTACTCTGCTACTTTTAAGATGCGTGGATTTTAATAAACGCAAACACAATAATGTCTATAGACCCAGAGAATATATTCACAAGAGTTTTAGGCACTAGAGTTTAATGCTGTTGTCCTGATCAGAGTGTCTCAAATGCATTTTTCATGTCATGAACGTACTGAGATTATCCTATACCCATAATGCACCTGGACACAGCATGTGCACACTAAAACCTTAAAAATTAACGCATTACTTTAAAACTAAAACATATATATGATATTTTCACTTTATAAAACTTCAGACATGACGTTAATTTAAATTACTTGTCCGAAATTAGTTTGGTTAAAATTTGAACCATAAGTTAAAAATGTATGCCTCTGGGTGACTTGGGTGATATTGCCGTCATACCAGTATGGGGTTAAAAGTAATGTTTTTTTTTTTGTTTTTTTTTTGTGACCAGTTCTCCTTTGCCTGCAGAGGATATAGCGAGAGAGAGTTTCTTCTAGAAGCAGCTCTTCTCTTTTTGCAGAGGGCGGAACTACACATTTGCTACAAAACATTTAACAGGTAGGTGTTCAACTAATTTTAAATTTTATAAGAGTTTGTAGCTGTTCAGCTTTGTTTACCATGTTAACGGTCTAAAAATTATCGGGCAAAAATTTATCGGAACATAATTAGTCCGATAATGGTTTTCAAAGTTATCTGAAAAGGTAATCCGATAATGAAAACATTATCTTCGATAGTTATCGGAACTGTGCCCACCACTGACAATAAGTAATATATACAATTATAGACTTCTGATGAGGTGTACCGAGGCCTCGGTGAACCCCATCCTGACCAGGTCCACATAATCACGGGTACATTTCATCAAAAGTCTGTAACTTCTTTATTATATAGTTAACAAGAAAACTGGGAGTTTGTCAAACATACTAAAACTGAAAAATCAATCTCAAGTTTCAACTCTTTATTATTACTGTCATACTGCACCAACTGACATCCCATCGATTGACTGGAAAAGCCTGTTAAGTCCGTGACGAAGAGTCATCAGGCTTGTTTTCTTATACAGTTCCCCATTCGCCTGTCTAGCTTCCGCGTGAAATCGACCGAGTACCCCGTCAAGCATCAGTCTGTTATAAGTTTCAAAGTTGGGCGCATGTCCCTTTTCAGTGATGTACTTGCAAAACAGGTTGGCTGCTGACTGTGTATTTCTGCGCGTGTTCTTCGCATCTTTTTCGTGTAAAATTCGTTTTAAGTCAGCATCGCTAACAGACGCAAACCTGTCTTCTGCCATATTGTCACCAAACTGACAGCTAACGTAGGCATTGTATCGCGTTATCTGATTGTCGTTATCGATAGAAGGTGTCACTGGATTAGCTAGCACTACGCTGCATGCGAGGTGTACTCGTTTTGCACGCGTGGTCTACTCAGCTCCACCAGCGGTCAACTCGGCATGTGGTACAGCTCAGAAAGTGGCGAATGGGCCAATCAGAAGTCGGCAAAATCCCATATCATATAATAATTCATTCATAAAAACTGAACCTCTGTGTTATGTTTCGGACGCGGTCGGAGCACCGACCCAGCGTTTGAAAGGACCCAGCATAAAATAAGCAGAGCACGGTTCAAAAGGTAACAGAATTTAATAAACATAACAGTGGGTGAAGTGCTAAACAACTAAAAAGTCCGCGGTCTGGTGAGGTGGAAACACGGCGCGCTCTCAACAGCGCAAACGGTCCGGAGTCACAGCAGTTCGGACCCAGGGACCCCGCCGACACCCCCCAGGTGGCCACGACAAACCGAGTCTGTGAAGAAAAGAAACATGGAGGTGAGTCCAACTCCACACAGAGAGACACAACTCAAAGGTGCACGCAATCAGCAAACACTTCCTGGCTTAAAGCTATACATCAGCTTCTCACCCTGCAGCCACGGAACAACTCAGTTCAAATCTCCACTGCAGCAGAAGCTGATTAGACAATTAGCATAACGTGACAGCTCAATAACACAAGGTGTGAGGGACACCAAATCCACTGTCATTACTTCATAAAAGTCACCAAAACCAAATTACCTCAGGAAGTGTGCTGAAGAGCGTGAGACCTCACCCAATCCTCCTTCACAGACTGTGGCGTCAAACCTGGAGTGGTCTCTGCGTCCGTGATGGTGAGATTGTTCTCCTGACGTCGATCTCACACGTCTGCTCACAAGGTCGAGTCTCTGGCAATCACACACTGTGCATTCAAGGTTTAAATGCAGCAATCTCTGATCAAGACAAAATACACCACAGCTGTGAGTCCTGATGACAAGCCTCAGGTGTTCAGGGTGAGGTCCTAATGCTCAGCCACTCAGTCCTGAATGCATACCACCTGGTGGGAGAAACAGAAAACAAAAACCAAGCCAGCCAAACACCCCAGCCCACAACACTCTGTCTCCAATTACTTTACACCTGTCCATCCTCTCAGCTGATCCTTTCTGGCACCATTTAGGCCCCTCCCACATTCTTGTGTATTATTGGAATGTCTTTATGTCAAATGAACAGTGAGGCTTATTGGGTCTTACAGAACTGCTTTGACATCAGTGATGGCAACATCAGTGAATTTCTAGAGTCTGTCATAGACTTTATAAAAGTACATTGGCAATGTCGCTTCAAAACACAACATCTGCATATATAAACCAGAAACCCTGGGTTAGTGGTGAGATTCCTGGTAAGCTCAAAGCGCACACTGGTGACCCTGATGCCTACAAAGTAGCCAGATATGACCTCCAGAGGTCCATCAGGAATGCCAACAGGGACCTAATGGAGTCCCGCTACCATAGCTCTGACCAAAGCTCTTACTGAATGGATTATGCTGTGTGACAGACTTCAAAAATTAAAGCAGAGTCAGTGCCCAGTGCACTGCATCTCTCTAAGGCAAGCTCAGGACCTTCAATGCTCTTTTCATTACAGCCAGCAAATAACTTACCTGTTGCCATACGTGAGCTGGGAGGCTCCCACACTGATCCTTGAATCAGCTGAGGTAAGACAGTCCATCAAAGGGGTGAACCTTCCCAAAGCTCTGGGGCCAGATGGTATTCCACACTGTGTGTTTTCAGGGTTTGCATTGACCAGTGCCGCTGACCACTGGCAGAGGTGTTCACCAACATCTTCAACCTGGACATCCGTCTGTAGATGGATTTAAAACTTTCTGACAGTAGGTGTGAGAGCTCCTCTGCCTACAGCCAGAAATCAGTATAAAGAGTAGTGTAGGTGGCACAGCACATCACTGGGAAGAGTCTCTCTGGCATTCAGGTCATCTATCTCCAGCAGTGCCTGCGTAAGGCACACAGCCGTCTAGCACTGAACTGATCTCTTTGTTACAACTGGCACATGATTCAGAAGCATTGCTGCATGGACTACCAGACCAAAGAACAGTTTTTACAGTCAGGCCATCAGACTCCTTAATTCGAACACATAAACATTCTGCTGCATGATTTACCAGTATACCATAAACTCTGTTTACTCTGTCGGTACGTTAATGTGCAATTATTGGTACTTGCACACATCAGTTTTTCTAATGTGCGACTCCGGTGCTGGCACTGAGCAATGTACGCATGCACACACCTATTTATGGCTTTTTAATTTTATTTCTTTTTCTGTTTTCTAGGTT
Source organism: Thalassophryne amazonica (assembly GCF_902500255.1). NCBI lineage: Eukaryota > Metazoa > Chordata > Actinopteri > Batrachoidiformes > Batrachoididae > Thalassophryne > Thalassophryne amazonica. Next base: position 108,382,732 of record NC_047107.1, on the reverse strand, counting down.
TGTCTGTGTATTTTAAATACACCCACATATATATTTATTTTTACATCTCTGGGGCTCCTATGCTGAAAGACTTGTTTATTCTCTCTTCCAGCACGTTTCATTGTCATGTTGACCCTGTGTATACATGTGACAAATAAAAGTGAATCAGATTGAAATGAATTAACATAGATAAGTGATGGTGATGTTAAAATGAAAGTTTAATGTATACATTTACTGTAAAGTTTCACCTATTGTTTGGCTGTTGTAAGCAAAAAGTAGTTTGAGGTTTATTGTTGTATTGTTTATTGAATGTATATGACATGTCAAAGTGTAGTCTGTGACAATAAGAAAACCCTGTATTTCAATTAGAATGCTGTGGAAAAACTTCAATATTATGTCACTTATTTTCAGAAATATTCAGATTTTTTATTAGGTAATTAAGGCCTACATGTTATGTGTCGACGCGGGTTGAGGAGCGGACCTGCGTCAGACGGAACCCAGCACTAAAAATAACCAGAAAACAGTTCCAATAACAAAAACAATTTATTATTTCACCCGCTGGTGCACAACAAAGTGTAAAAACCAAAATAGCGTCCTTCTGGTGGAGTGAAGGCTGGCACGCTCTCCAGCGCCCAAAAGGATCGAAGCCCGGCGCTCCTGGACCCACTACCACCGCCAAACACCCCCCAGGTGGACACGACAAACCGACTCTCTGCGAAGCATAGAAGAGGTGAGGTAAGTCAGCAGTTACAACTAATATCCTTTAAAAGACACACACTATCAGCAACACATTCAGGTCTGTATTTTAAGCTTTATGCAAATGAGCAGCTTCTCACAACAGGTGGAGGATCACTTGTCCGCACGCCACAGCAGTGAGAAGCAAGCTGCACAATTCTCATCACAATTCAAGTATACTGCATAACAAAATACCAAGTTACTATCAACAATTAGTCAAACACTTAATCACCTCTGATGTGTGCATGTGTCCCTCACCCTTCCTGCTTCATGGGCTCGATGTGTCAAACCCAGGCGCGGTCCTCAGCGTCTCACAAACGAACATCACAAGGTCGAGTTCCCGGCAGTTCTGCTTGAATCACACATGACTTAAATGCAGAACGCCATCCAATTATCTGCTTCAGCTGAAAGTCTTTAAGGCTGCACATGAGCACCATTCACAGGTGCTGCACATGATGTTCATGAGGGTGAAGAACTCTTCAGCCAGCACCTTCTCCACAGACAAATCAGTTTTCATGCCACCTGGAGAGCAAAGAAAAGAAAAGAACACCAAAATGTCCAGCCACACCCCCCAACACACAACACTACAGCTAAAAAAAGAAAAAAAAAAAGCAAAAGAAAATGTGTATCTCAAAATATTATAAAATTTCTTAAGACCAATCCACAAAAAAAGGGCTTACAGAAATGTCATAGAGAATCTATTCTCAAGGTTAGTCATCCGGGCATTTAACCTCGAGGGGCGGAGTTTTTCTGTGAAAACATTCAATACAAATACATGTAATTTGCTCACTTTTTGGGTCAGACTTGTCAATAAAGTCAATTTAATGTACAACGGTTCATTTTAGGTCAGGTTGGTGTATTAATCTCATCGTTCCAGGAAATGATAGCTGTCAGCTGGCCGCAAATTAGAGACAATAAGAAACCGGCTGATTTAAATAAAACAGCACATGGCTTGAGGATGTTGTCACCACGTGGCCAGTCACAGAAGTATGAATTCTCGGCACTTTGCCAAAGTGATTTAGCGCCAACCTTGAGAATAAGGTATTGTCCATGTGCCAGTGTCAAGTGCAGTAATACCGCGGATGGAACACTAGTTACTAGTGTTTTGGGCACTGTTACAGGTGCAAAGTCCTGCTGGAAAAGGAAATCAGCATCTCCATAAAGTCTGTCAGCAAATGGAAGCTGACAGACTCCCCCCCCCCCCCCCCCCCCCCCCCACACACACACAGAAAACACTTAAAACATGATAAAAAAAAAAAACTGTGACAACAGTGCTTCATCCGAAAAGACAGGGATCACTGCAAGTAAGTAAAATACAAAGAAAAAGCCTTCCAGCAGATAAAGAAACAGAAGACAAACAGGCTGTAGAAAGAGCTATACTAACAGAGTGAATTCCATAAAATGCTTGCTGTGTTCCGTTGGTCACTCTGCAGGAACAAACATATCTTTATATCGCTTGGTTTTACTGACAGAAAATTTATACCTGCAGCCTGATGGAAGAAGTTGAAATTCACCATGCAGTGGGTGGGAAGACTGCATTGACTTTGGACTTGACAAAACACAGTGGACCAAGAACAACATGTGGCATGGCACCCCGACTGTGGTAACTTCACCCTGGACTTCAAGCTACTTGGATTCTGATGCCTCTCTGCTCCTCCACCAGACTGTGGGACCTTGATTTCCAAATTAAATGCAACTGAGCAATGATCTAATTATTTTTCTCCTTAGCCAAGGTAAGATGCTTCTGACATTGTCTCTGGTCTCTGAATCGAACACTTGTAACTCATTTCATGCACACATATGTGACTGGTGGCTCTTGATGCACAGACTACAGCCTTAGTAACACTCTGTGAAGCACCACCAAGTTCTTGAATCGGCTTTGCTTTGACAGTCTTCTCAAGGCTGCGGTCATCCCTGTTGCTTGTACGTCTTTTTCAACCATATTTTTTTCCCTTACAGACAACATTTCATGAATAGAGATTGCATAGTTTCATCATAGCCACATTTATTTTGTATGTATGTCATTAATGCAGGCTGAGTGTACTTCATAAGTACTGAAAAACTGTTATCATGGAATATGACACGTTAACACCTTTACAGTGTGAAATGTCACATGTAATCACGTTCTCGATGGGGAGGCTGAGATTTTGTTGTCAGTGTAAACAAGTGTTTGTGTAAACTTGTTTGCAACATTGCGTCGTTATGGAGGCAAGTTCAACCAAAATATGTATTTAGGTGTTTAACGAAGATAATCACAAGTCTTTAATGTGAGTTTTAGAAAAAAGTGTGTTGCTGTTAGGGTTGTGTGTCGGGAACCAGTTCTTTTCAGATATCCTTAAGAAATGATTTGATCCACCGATAAATAGCCTTTTTGCTTAACGATTCCCTTATCGGTCCTTCAGAGTAGACATTCTTGGGGGTGTTTGTCAGAAAAATGATCATTTCTCTACATTGATTACAGACCCGCTGCACGGTCTGTAATCGAGCGTTTCTGCAGCACGGCTTTGCTTTGAACCTTGAACCAATGAAGCAGTGCTTCAATCTTCAATCTGCTGCTTCGTTGGTTCTTTGTTTTATTTTGCTTTATCTTAATTTTTCCCCACCAAAACCCTAAAGAGCATATGTCTGTGAGTAATTTTAATTTTTTTTATGTTAAACCGACCTGTTATGGTCTTCTGAAACAGTTGATAGATGTATTTTATAACTTAAAAACATGACAGATGCTAACACGTCAGCATGTCTATGGCATTTTCAATCTTAAAGTTAGCATTAAGATGAGCCATTATCAAACCTCCCTCCCCAGAGCGCAAAGGATTCTGGGATACTCTTAAACCCTCAATTGGTGGTATTTTGTACACAGTATTACTTGCGGTGCTTTCATTTATAGCCATGTTTTGCTGTTTCTATTTCTGGCTGTAACATCAATTTAAAAGCACCTTAAATGCCCTATTGTTTTTCTGTCTTGTGTAATCTGTGAATCTGCTGCTGTAATATCTGAATTTCCCATGTGCGATCAATACTGTTATGTAGCTATAGTGCTGTTTTTACAGAGAGCTTTTGCTGGAGTGCAGACCGTCTCTGCCACACAGCTTTATTTGAAGAGTGCAAGTAGTGACGTTGAATCATAATCCAGCTGTGGCTCAGAGAATTTGAAAAACCAGCTGTGATTTAGCAACAATGTGAGCAAAATAATCCGTCCTTCACATCCGCATAGACTGACAAAAGCATGCACAGCATCTCAAGAATGAAAGCACACATCACAAACACACAGAGTCCATATGCTCATGAACACTGTGCTGCACGGAGGACAGTTTCTGGTACTGTACTTTCCTTAAGGGTTAGTATTGAAGGCCACTCGTCTGGGCTGGAAGACGTAGAGGAAATTAAAAGGAAACAGACTGATTCATTCAAATATATGCACACAATTATTAATTGCAAACTACTGCTGAATTCTGCAATTTCCATAACCCTGTGAAATACTGAAGAACAAAATCATTGCATCTTCAGTCTCTTCATTGAAATTGTTTTTCCAATGTAATGGCTTCTTGGAAGGCACCAATTTTTTGGGGGGAGGGGAAACAGATTCTTTTGTCTTCATGAGACTTATCCAAGCTGGATTTGAAACCATGCTGTGCATCCAGGAAGTATTCACAGCACTTCACTTATTCCACATTTGATTATGTTACAGCCTTATTCCAAAATGGAGTACATACATTTTTTTCCACTCAAAATTCTACTTTTTTTTTGTTTGTTTTTGCACACTTTCTAAAAATTAAAGTAAGAAATCACATGTACATAAGTATTCAGAACAAAAATTACAGCCTCAAATCTTCTTGAGTTTGATGCCACAAGCTTGTCCCACTTATCTTTGGGCAGTTTTGCTCATTCCTCTTTGCAGCACCTCTCAAGCTCCATCAGGTTGGATGGGGAGCGTTGGTGGTCAGCCATGTTCAGATATCTTAGCTGTGTGTTTAAGGTCATTGTCCTGCTGAAAGATGAACCATCACCCCACTCTGAGGTCAAGAGCGCTCTGGAGCAGGTTTTCATCCAGGATGTCGCTGTACATTGCTGCATTCATCCTTTTGTTGCTGAGCCAATCAATAGGTAGCTGTGGGTTAGTGCTCTGTCCATTATTTTGGTACCACAGGCTTCTCTGCCAGGCTGAGAGCAACACAGTCCCGTGTCTTTTACAAATTCACAAACACACTGCTTCCCTTTAAATACACAAGAACTCTATTTCAGGTGATCAGCGTGGACCCTCTTTCTCTTAAAATGCTGTATTTTACTCAGTGTCCTGCTTCTGCTGCCTGCTACAGTACGTTCTATTGTCTTCTCTGTTTTTTCGCAGTGCCACATACAGGTCTGGCATATTGTTTTCAATGCACCACAGCTGTCATGGAATGTTACTTGGGAATTGGGAATGATATTTTTTGTTCTAGCCAGTTCAGGAACATTAATTTTGGGGTGGAACCCAAAACCGGAACCGTTACAATATCGTTTCTGTTCAGAATGAACCAACTGGGGAAAAAAATTCTGTTTCAAAGCCGTGTCCTTAACTGACAGCAGTGACATGACTTTTGGACTTATAAACATCAGATCATTGTCCACCAAATTACATGTTCCTGCACTGAACTGTAATTCCATAGACATCTTGCGTTGATGGATAGGTTCTGCTAAATATTCCCGTGTGTGTGTGTGTGTGTGTGTGTGTGTTGAAATACATGTTTTCATTAAGTGTATTTTCAAATTGTTTCTTCTGCTTTTGCAATTTTGCATTCATGCTGTAGCACACAAAATGACACGTCAAATCATGCCTGAAAGTGAGAGCAGTGTGTCAGCCTCCAAAAGTTAAGGTTTTTTTTCTTCTAGATTGTCATGAATATCATTACCGCAAATTTCCTTGAAATATAGTGATATAATTTTGAGGCTATATCTCTGCTCTACTGAACAGATAAAAAAAATACTTCACCTGCATAGTCCTAGTCCTCCCAGCTGTAAATGAGTGATCCTTGGCTGGAGAAATAACCTGTGATAAAACTGCATCATATCCAAGAGGAGTTGTACAGTCTCATCCATGTCACACTGCAGCATCTGGTGATCCAATTTGCATCAGGGTCTGGACAGGACTTGTACCTACTGACAGGACAGAGAGTCAGGAAGACAGATAGATGGATGCCTTCAAAAACCCTCTCAAACAAAGAACAATCTATGCAAGTGTGCACAAAAAGTGAACTGCAAAAGTGACAACAGTCAGAGTATCAAAATTAGGCCACTTTTTCAGGTTTCATCCATATTGAGTCCAGACTGTGTGAGTTAAATGATTATGACTGAGTTTGTCTTTTCAAGGTTACCCAAAGTCAAAGGACATGTGACCAACAAAAGTTGATATATGACTTCATTAGTTTTTAATAGTAATTATAGATATAGCTTTAACCAATTCTTCCAAATTGCCATTCAAAATATCTCCTGTAGTCAAGCATTGGGCCAAAGGTTTGACCTTGGTGTAATGCATTATCTTTTACCAATTTTTTTCTCAAAATCAAATAACTTTTTTTTCTTGATTGACCCTCAGTTTCTTCCAAATTTGATGAGACCTGTTTTTTTTTTCTTTCACAAAAGCACAGCTTGATGGACAGGACTGAAAACGATACCCCCATACCGAGTGCCACTGCACATAGGTGTGCAAAGTTTATAGAAATTAGTAATAATCATGTTGTTGTAATCCATTCCAAAAGAATATAATTAATTATAAGACAGTTGTTGGCAATTAATTTAGAGAGGCAAAATAACTCAGTAAAACTATAAGGGCCCCTTCACACATAATACAAATAAGTACAAATCAGGGTGAATCACGGCAAAACAGCTTGTATGAGCGAGCCACAAAAACACTGAGCCGACGTTGGGATGGACACTTGGTCGGGCCGGCGTGAACGATTCCGCTGCGATCGGTTCGTGCATGAGCGTGCACAAAACTGTTGCAGCGGGAACACAGTGTGAGCATGTGTAACCACATTGCACAGCTGCTGTGGAAAAAAAAAAAATACATGCCACCCACGGGATTCAAACCTGCAATTCACAAAACCTCTGATTGCCAATCAGAAACTTTACCACTGCACTACCATTGCTGTCCCATAAAAGGTGCAGGAAAAAAATGCCTGAAATCAACAAGGAGATAGAAGTTTTTAAAAAAATAAATAAATAAAACCACACACCATAAAAATCAATCAATCAATCAACTTGTTTCTTATATAGCGCCAAATCACAACAAACAGTTGCCCCAAGGCGCTCCACATTGCAAGGCAAGGCCATACAACACAGCATTTTATTGAATCCCTCTTATTGAGCGAACAATACGATGTATGAACCATCTGCTCCGGTGCAGATGACCCATGGTCACAGACTTATAGTCATGCAATGGTATGAATGAAGCAGTGCGCTCTTATCGTGTCCACATCTCCTGGCCTGGCGCTGCGTGTGAAGGGGCCCTAAGGTATCCTGGAATTCATAATAGGCTTGTAACAGTTGTATATGGACCATCTTCTAAATATTATTTCCCCAGTTCTAAATATTCCTCTTTCGTAATAAATCTCCAAATAGAAAGCAAAATTCTGAAAGAATCATTAAAAAAAATATGATGCTTTTGGCAGTTAAACCACCATATTTCCTGTCAAATGGACAAAATTTTTGAAAAATTTCAAATCCACTTGACTCTCACAGCTGAGAATACGGATCACTAACGAGATGCTCAGTATCGACAGCAAAAGGCAATATCAAATACATTGCCACGTAGTTTAGCTCTTTGTGCGTACACTTATTTTAGGTGCACGCTGCAATTTCCTAATCAACAAGAATTACTTTATTCTGTCAATACTGCAAAGGGACAGTGGAGATTTCAGATAGTTATGCTGTACAAGCTGATGGGATAAGAGAGTGAAGAGAGCTGCTACGTGCCTGAACAGCTTGTGGATCTTATAATGAGATCTCCAGAGATGAGCCGCGCAGTAGCTTCGAGACACAATTAGGCCCAGCATTGCTCTCCATCCCTTAGACGTGTATAGGCAGCACTGTGGTGGTGCACATACTAGGGTAGTTGAGCAAGGTGATAAATAATGGACCAATTCTCACAGAGTAACGACCAACCACTCACAATACGTTTCCTCTGACTGGACCACTGAGTAGGTGACCTCTGGGACCAGAAGGTCCACTGATTACAAAAACATTGGTTCATCTTCAGTAATAGTATCTTCTCTATCTATGAATTTATGTGTGGACACCATCAGGCCAATCAGTCATTCTGGACATGACACGCCATGCTAGTCTGGAAAGTTTGAGAACAACCAGCTGCTACTCAAGGTCTCTTCCCACTGGTTTGAACTTCTGCACTCCCACAGGTGTTCAAACAAACCCAAAAGAGAAAGAAAACGCTCCAGGGTTCAAAATAACTGCAGAAGTGTAAAAATGCCTTGAGGCCCTGATTTGTAAAATAGAAGCAAGTCCAATCTGTTTAATATGATAGACAATGAAGAGTTGTTTACAAGTGTGTCTGCCCAACAACAAACAACATAATTTGTAAAATACTTTTTAATGAATTATAAAAGTTTTAAATAGGAATATGTAAAAAATATAAAACACATCAGAGGAAATTATGCATGTATGACCTTTGATAAAACCTTTTTATCATGTATGACAGGAGTGTAGGTATTCTTAAATAAAACAAATCCACTACATCAGTGTACAACTCTCAACTCACGATTATTTTTTCTTTTTCCTTTTTAGAAACTAGAACCCCAGAATGACCCCCAGGCAATGAATCTGTAAAAAGATAAAAAGGTGGAGCACGGGTCATTCTGTGTATGACAGACATCTGAACACACCCTAAGTCCAAACCAGCTAAGCTAATGGACTAACCTTGGTTCTGGTGTGTATTAAAACATTTTTTGAGGACTGCGCAGAGATTCTCACAACGGTTTGCTTTGGTGTGGCCATTAAAAGTTATAAGGTGCTTTTCTGAGTAATCATGCATTAGGACCCCTTCACATATAGTATGAATGTGCCCAAATTGCGCACGAAGCAGGAAATGTATGCACTTTGTGTAAAATCAGAGCTGCCTCCAATGCCTCGTACACTTGTCGCTACAACTATTTGCGTACACCAGCGGCTGAAAGACAATGTGCGCTGTGAGAGCCCATTCGAACCCTCTCGTGACAGGGGTCGGCCAAATTCCAGGTGACACACAGGAACATCTGATGCTGCTCGCTTGACACTTATGTTCGCTGCTCGCTTGACAGAATATGTGGGGCCATTCACTCTGTTGGCACAAAAATAGTGAGCAGACGATCTGGCTGTGAAATACGGCTAAGTGCCCCCATGACTGTGGTGCTGCAAAACAGTAACACACATGTGGCATTCCAGAGTGTCTGCTCTTCCCGCAACACATGTGCAGTGCATGTGAATCACAGGTGTTGCTCTCCCCCCCCCCATCCGCAACACATGTGGTGTGCCTGGGGGGGGGGGGGGGGGGTGATGTGTACAGATGGAGTGGCCAGCCACGTCAGAGCACACACAGCACAGCAAGCTGCCTCCCAGCTGTTAACCAGAAACTCACTGACTGCTGCAAATGAATGATGGCTCAGTGCACATTGCTGTGTGCACTGGATGGACAGGGGGTGTGGCCGCTGACTGCAGCAGCTGTTGAGATGTCTGGTTCTGGACATCACAGATGGGGAACACATACCGTGTTTGGACGGACATTACCTAACTACTGTCCAATGTGACGTGAGTGTGTCTGCTTGCTGTCCTCACGTGAATATACTTGTACATAAAAACGTATATTATTGTTGCAATGGGCTGTAGCGAGCGAGTGCATGGCGTGCACATTAACAGGCTGCCCCAGGTGAAATGGGCCGTTAGATCATAACATGCAGCGGGCGATCTGAATGTCACGTCACCCACGTGATCTCTGTTCCACATGACCTGGTGTCTGTCCTGCGGTGCGCTGTCCACAGGACATGTGCGCGGAGCCAGCTGGACATGCCAGGCCAGCAGATGTGGACATGATAAGAGTGCATGAACTGCTTCATTCATGTCATTTCATGACTGTACATCTATGACCATAGGTCATCTACAGAGGAACAGATGGTTCATAATTGTTTGCTCGATAAGAGGGATTCAATAAAATGTAGTGGGGGGTTTTTTTGGTGTGTGGTTTTACACACATCTTATAAGACAGTGATGGTAGTGCGGTGGTAAAGTTTCTGGCTGGCAATCAGAGCTTTTGTAAATTGCAAGTTCGAAGCCTGCAGGTGGCATGTATTTTTTATTTTTATTTTTTGCCACAGCAGCTGCGCAATGTCGTTCCACACGATCCAGCTGCTCGCACTGTATTACCACTGCGATGGTATCATTCACACCTGCCCAACCACATGTCTCTCCCATCGTTGGCTCAATGTTTTTGTGGTTCGCTTATACGACCTGTATCGCCGTGATTCGCCCTGATTCATACTTATTCATACTATGTGTGAAAGGGCCCTTAAAGCTACTGATAATTCAATTCAATTTGTTGTTTTTGTATAGTGCCATGTCACCACAATATTTCCTCAAGAGGCTTCACATGGGTCAAATCTAACCATACCAGTCCCCCCCTTCCTGAGCAAGCACACAGGCAACAGTGGTAAGGAAAAATTCCCTCTGCTGATATTGAGGAAGAAACCTCAAGCAGACCAGACTCAGATGGGTGACCTACTGTTTTGGCCATTTTAACAGTTACAAGGTTTTTTTTCTCCACATTTTTTACAAACAGAAAAAACAGGAAAAAAAGAAGAGCAACAAAAACATTTTATATAAATGTTTTATAAAAACATTTTATATATAATATATATACACACACATAGAGAGAGAGGGTCCATAGCTGAGATAAAGGGCCTTCCATCTTGGTGCTTAATTTCTGTCTCCATTGTCTTGAATAGGTAGGGCTTCCTACCAACCAACAGGGAAGTAAGGCGATCACTGAGGTGTTCACCGGCAGTCGGTGGTGGGCACAGCTAGTCAAAAGGTTAGCTTCGATAACAGCTAAACCGATAAACCACTAAAAAATTTATTGGAAGCTACAGCTAACCAATAACTTTCAGTATTGTCTCGGTACACTCTCAGCGACTGACAAGCCAATTTTGAGTTTTTAATACCGCCAATGCTTCTTATAGAATCAAAGATGATCACACACCCAAACACAACCAATGAGTCAGCACTTCTGTCTTTGTGTGCCCTGCCCACTGCTGTAGGAAAGAGTCATTATCCTTCACAGCATACAGTGGTCCAGCCGTGATGCAGACGTCTTGAAAAGGAAGGCAGGTTTGACTTATGGTTTTGATTTGATTTATAGATCAAATCAATCCAGATAGAATAGCTACATTAATGTCAACTCTCTCATTTGTACAAAGTGAAAATATAACACATATCTAATATTCATTTTAAAATAATGCACTAATTCTGAAGTTTTGAACAATAATACATACGCCCAAAGGGATTATGGGTAAACTAAGCCTCCGCTCACACTGATTGGTTGATTCAGTCATTCTATGTAAAAACCAACACAAGTTACTGTAATGTATGTGTTGGTGTTTACAAATAAATGTGCTTTCGTAAAATATGTCATTTTTTTTAATTTGTAGAAAAAAAAAGGCATTTGCAAAACCAAAAGTAAAAAAATGATGCTTTTGGCAGTTAAACCACTATATTTGCTGTTAAATGGACAAGAGTTTTGAAAACTTTTATAATCTACCCCACTCTCACTGCTTAGAACATGGATCACTAACGAGATGCCTGGTATCTATAGCAAAAGGCATTTACATTTGCAAAACCGAACGTCTGTTTGTTAAGTTGTGATTCAGGTCGACAACCGTGTGGTATAACCAGGCGCCATTCCCACTGCCAGTGGATGAGTCAAAATCCATAGAACACTGCCATATACTGGATTTATAACTTGTGTTGGATAATCTGGGATCAAAAATCACCCAGAGATTCCTCACTTTGTCAGTGTGATGTATGACCTATGAGTCTAGGTTAAGCATTAGCTGGTCAAACTTAAGTCTCACTGCACCAAGGCCATAATTTCAGTCTTCTCCAAATTTAAAAATAAGAAATTGCTAGTCCTAGTTTTTCACAGAAGCACGGCAATCCTCTAAAGTCTTGAGGTGTATGAGGTTACCAGTATTTATTGGCATGTACAACCAGGTATCGTCAGCGTAGCAGTGAAAAGTAATCCCATAGTGTCGCAATCATCGACATCCCATAATAGACAGGTATTATGGTCACGTGACCTAGAGCGCTGAGCCGCCCATTTTGAAAGGCTGAAGCGCTGCAGTGGTCTCACGCTGTCAGTGGAAAATACATGCTCTGCGCTTGTAATCACTGTCAAATCTCTGGCTGACTTCTCCTTCGTTATTTACATTTAAGAGGTGAAAACTTGTGCTTAGGTCAATTCAGATACGTAGATTCAATTTCTGAAGTCAGATTTATCATAACTGTTGATCCTTTCTCCCTATAAGACTGCGAATGGAACGTAAAGTGGGGCTCCTGTCTATAGAAAACTAATTTCATCAGTTAACTCTCTGGCTGATTGCTCTTTCATTTTGTTTCAGTCCAAAGTCATTTATGCCTTGTTTCCACCAAGCGGTCCTGGTCAATACGGCATGCTATAGATGGAAGTCTGGCTTGGATTGTGTTTCCACCACCAGCAGTACCCTTTTGTTTAGTAGGCAGAGCATGTAGATGTCAACATGCACGTTAGTGCCTCTGTTTGGCCTCACTGCCATGGAGGCCAAACAGAGTAATTTAACTTTTTTTAACTTTATTTTATTTTTGTCTTGGTGAATCATGGGATTTATTTTCATTGCATGCAGAATGCTGAAGAGTCGACTGATGGCTGTGGTAAATGCTGACCTGAATGAATGAGGTAGTGCAACTCTTTCAACTTTTAAAATAAGTTAATTTCTCTGTTGGTGGGACAAAGCTCTGGCGTCCTTTGGTTCGGGCTGAGAAACGTACCCGGAATAGACAAACACAGAGGGATTCTTTAAAAATGCTGCATTTCTTCAGCCACAACAAGGAACTAAAGTATTTCCAGATGTTGTTTTCCAAAATAAGGATGCTTTATGTGGATATGCTTTTATCAGGCTATGATGATGAATCTGACTGAAATGACTTTAATATTTACTCAGTGTGTGAATGGTTTTAATATTTGACACACTCTGAACTGTTCACATGAGGACTGCAGCTTTCACTTTTGCTGCTGAGCCAAATAATGCACAGTAGCAAGTTAGCACCACATACTTATTCGCACTATGTGTGAAGGAGCCCTTAAAGCTACTGATAATTCAATTCAATTTGTTGTGTTTATATAGCGGAGGTCCATAATTTTTTGGAACCCTATCTGAAGGTTGCCAGAAAATGGTACTGTAAAAGTTGGTTATTTTGCTGCCCGTTCCTAAATCTGGATATGGAAACACAAAAATAGCATTCCTTACCAACACGGACTGCTCAGTGGAAACAGGGCTTTACAGTGATGTTCCTGTATCCCAAGTTAGAATGCTAATGTTGCTGTAAGATGTCTTGTATGTGAGAGGAAAAAAAAGGCCAACATAATAGACTGTGTAAGAAATACAGCTGTATCAGTGCCTATTCTGCCATCTTCAATTATTTTGTTCAAGTGAGCAACCATTGTACCTCATGCTGACTTCACCCAGATTGCCCGCATCCCTCAGCATTTACACTAAATAGACTGCTCGTCGATTTTTGCCTCACTTGTCGGCAAGCCCGGCGCCAGAAAAAAAAATTAAGGGGGCGATGAGTTTAAGTGGTCAAGTGATCTCCTGCATACCACAAAACCAAACCAACAACTGATCTGAGAAACGACACGAGACAGTAGATTAACCCTACATACAGCCCTCCATCACAAGCGCAAACACAGCGCAATTGGGCATGTGCGCCACTCCATGGCACAGAGCCCAACTACGCATGCAGTCACAAAGTTCTTCTGAAAAACTGGAGCAATCTGAATTTGGTTGGATGAATATGGGTGTGTGTGTATGTGGAGACAATTGACCTCGTTCACAACGTGACAGAACTTAACGATGCACTGTTACGCGCAATAGCGCGCAACAACACGGAATACTATTCTTGGCCGTGCGTAATTGTTCCTGATAATTCTCCAGCAACACGTGCCATTAATTGTAATGCGTGGTAACAGGTTGCAGCAGTTCCTGAGGTCACCTGACGCCTCTATCCCCGAATCATCACATTCGTGATCAGCGGCCAAGAATGTGTACTCCGTGGCATTCGTGACTTGTTGTCGTTATGTGTAAATGCAGCATTAACACCCTCCCCAAGTGAGTCGTGCTGCATGATCTGCCTTTTGCTTGGTGGACTTGATGAATCCAAGGAACTCCAGCTCTGACACTGCTTGAATAATTCGAGCATGCTTTAGTTCGTCCACCTTGCCATAATCGCTGGACTCAGGATCCTTGCCCTCTGCCGCACTGACAAGCGCAACCCACAGCCTATCAAATTGCTTGAACACAGACACACGCCATATGTTTATTTTAAAATTAATTACTTTAGTTAATTAATTTTGTTTATTTGTTAAATACATGATATTATTGAATAACTAATATTTTGCTATAGTTTCTAGTATTTCTTTTTCTTTCTTTTTTATTTTTATTTTTTTGATAACTCTCACATCCGAGGGGGCGGGGATGATGACGTGAGGGGGCGTCGCCCCCAAACGCCCCCTCGTGGCGCCGGGTCTGCCTGTCGGATGGCATAGCAACCACTTGTCTCTTGTCACTGTAAAATGCCCCCCTATTGAAAATGAATAACAGCTCTGAGTTTGACTCTGCACTTGTAGCCCATGTGTCCAAGGGGTTAATCCTGTGTACAACATAAATAGTAAAATCTCTGCAGACACCCCACAAAAGCACTTGCACCATGTGTTATTATTTTGAAACACAATCCTTTTTAGCTCCCATGCTCTTTGTCCAGCACTCTGTCTCATCACTGTTAAATTCATTAAGCTGACGTGGAAATATTGAGGTATCCCTATGAGATAAACTTATAACTGGTTGCACGGCTTAGCTGCACAGAGATAATGAGATGTTGCCTTATTAGATACCCAAGACGGCTGCAAACTGGAGTGGTTCAAAGAAATGACACAATAATGGAATCATCACTGCATTTCAGACTATAATAATGACTATAATCATACAAACTCTCCCAATTATACGTTTGATTTTCAAGAAACTACTGCTCCTTTAATTTAGAGTTTTACAGGGAAAGCGTGCCGCAAGTCCACAAGTGAACATGGCAGAGATATAATCTTTATATCTTTCTTTATGGGAAGCAGTTTACAGAGTGTCTCCAGTGCCACCCACCATGCAGAGCCCAAAGGCCCACTTTATGCTAAAAAGCACAGTGAAGGTCGGTTAGTGTTTTCTCTGCTTCTGCTTTTCTGTTCTTTCCACAGTGATGACTTTAATGACACTCATTCCAAAAAAAAAAACACAGTGACATGAGGGGAAACTGCAGTAGCCATTAGAGTATCTGAGGTTCTCAGCCATGACCAGGTTGCCTCAGCTGCTGACCAGTATGTGCAGCAGCATCCCACCAGAGCGCTTGTTTCCAACACAAGGAGCCCTGTCGTGGTGCACAGTCCAAGCACAAGTGCATTTGGGGCGTTACAGCTTGACTTTGTTGTTTATATGGCATGCAGTTTGAGTGCAGCGTAAGGTGCAGGGTGTGCCTTAATGCAAAAGGGTTGCATTATATTTCATAATTAATGGCTGTGTTTGGGACATAACATGAATTACAACCACCTGTCATTGCTTCTAAGTGCTGGGTGCACTGGAAACTGGCACACTGCTATTTAGATGGTGGGCTCAAGTGAGAGGTGTTCTGGCCAGGAAGTGGATCTGCATGCAAAGAGTCAAAGCAGACACTGGTTGGTCTTGAGGCCTACTGGTGCGTAACATCAGATTACATAAACATGAAGCAAATGAGAGTGTACGACTCCCTCTGGACAGGACAACAGTTCATTGCAGGTCCTCAGCCAAAGCTGGTATCAATTTACAGACAGGTGTACGAGGACAATGTAAATGAAGTGTCTTGACAGGTAGTTTGACTGAGAATCGAACCCAGATCTTCATACTGGTAGCTATTTTTGAGCTGCAATTGAGTTATTCTACTAATTTGGGAAATTTGGGAAGGAGCTAATGGTCAATGGACTGCATTTATATAGTGCGTTTCCATATGAATAAGAAGCTCAAAACATTTTACAATGCCTTGCATTCACCCGCACACTCACACATCGATGTCATGGTGCTGCCATGGAAGGTGTGTGTCAGTACACACCAGGAGCAACTAGGGATTAAGGTCATTGATCAAGGAGTGATTTTCTGGTCTGGCTGGGGCTTGAACTGAGAACCCTCTGGTCTCAAGCCCAGCGCTTACCCACTAGACCAGGGGTGGGCAACTTGTTCCAACTTGATTCCACCAGGTGATTTCACTGATTAATATCACTTTGAGCAGATGGAATCAGTTAATCAGTGAAATCACCTGGTGGAATCAATGGCTCCAAAGAAAACCTGCACCCTCTTGGCCCTTTCTGGAACAAGTTGTCCACCCCTGCACTAGACCATCACCTCCCAAAATGACACAGACTCACAGTGTGCACTCAAAAACTGGATTCATTGGATGAACTCAATTCAGTTATGAGGAGCATTTTCATCTAATAAATATATGTAGCTCCAACTCAAATAAAACACATCCATGCAAGACAGTTTAATTTAATTTAGTTGGAACTACATATATTTATTAGATGGAACTCCTGCTCATAATGGAATTGAGTTCATCTAATGAGTCAGTTTTTGAGTGTGTAGAAAACTGTGATTTTTCCACTCGTATTTATGGTTTTGTTTGGATTAAAAAAAACTCAGTTTTGTCACAAAACACACATGTCAGTTTTGCATCAGAACCCATCTTTCACTCAATGACTACTGGAATACGCTTTTTTAGTGGCAGGAACTGGGAGACTAGTCAGGATTGATGGAAAGATGAATGTGGCAATGTACATAGACATCCTGGATGAAAACCTGCTCCAGAGCGCTCTTGACCTCAAACTGGGATGATGGTTCATCTTTTAGCAGGACAATGATGATAAGTACACAGCTGAGATATCAAAGGAGTGGCTTCAGGACAACACTGTGAATGTCCTTGAGTGGCCCAACCAGAGCCCAGACGTGAATCCGATTGAACATCTCTGGAGAGATCTGAAAATGACTGTGACACCTCATTCAACCTCATGGAACTTGAGAGGTGCTGCAAAGAGGAATGGGCAAAACTACCCAAAATAGGTGCACCAAACTTATGCAGTGCCGCCTGAGGGATTGAAGGTCATGGGCATTCAATGTTGGTTTTCAGCCTTGCCGCTTACATGTAGAAAGTGCTCCAGATTCTCTGAATCTTCTGATTATATTATGGACTGTAGATGATGAAATCCTTAAATTCCTTGCAACTGAACATTGAGAAACATTGTTCTTAAACTGTTGGACTATTTTTTCATGCAGTTGTTGACAAAGTGGCTGAGGCTTTTGAGAATGCTCATTTTATACCCAATCATGACGCTCACCTGTTTCCAATTAGGTCTTCTTTGAGCATTCATCAACTTTCCCAGTCTTTTGTTGCCCCGTCCCAACTTTTTTTGAAATGTGTTGCTGCCATCCATTTCAAAATCAGCAAATATTTGCACATAAACAACAAAGTCTATCAGTTTGAACATTAAATATCTTGTCTTTGTGGTGTATTCAATTGAATATAGGTTGAAGAGGATCTGCAAATCGTTGTATTCTGTTTTTATTTAAATTTTACACAACGTCCCAACTTCACTGGAATTGGGGTTCTACATGAACACAGTGTCGTCTGGGTGGATAGTATTGTCTAATTTGACTTTGATACCTTTCCCTCTATGATCGTGGTGTGAATGTCGTCCAAAATAGAATCACGATGGAGCACATGCAGACAGTTGTGTCCTCTGTAGATGTCACACAGCAACAGCCAAACTGTCTCTGTAGTTTACCGCTGATTTGTTTGGTGGCTCTTGGCCAAGTGTCACTAAACTAACTTTGTTGCCAGAATGCCTCCTCCTGTTCCTCAGCTGTAAGAGTGTTAGAGCTTTGTGATTTGATTGGTCCATCACACCCACTGATAATGTAAACCTCTTAGTTCCACAGTTTCCAACTCCAGTCTTTGGTCATTAAATTAACAAAAAAAAACAAAACAAGAAAATAAGAATAAAATCAGTCAGTCACCATGGCTCAGCTGATTCAGACAGGTTGTGACTGTCTGCACTTTCCACTGTGAAGCTCAGTCACATTACAAATGTGCACTGACTGAATTTGAATGTAAGACAACTTCTCTGTTTCACACCTTTCTTCTTCAGCATTTTACTGAAAGAGTAAGTGGTTTCACCTCCATGCATTTCTGTCCAGCAGAAGATAATAGATTTTTGTGAGTAGTTATGCTGTGGCAGAATTTGCCCCAGATTCAGATTATCAGTGACTTGTTGGTGAAATTCCTCCAACTGACTTGCAAATTTTACCCCAGGTAGAGTGACAACATGGCACCTCAGTTCTCTTGTAGGATTTTCCACCCACTACATCCAAACCACATTTCTACTTTTAAATTCCAAGATTTTATTCGATAATATCTGTGCTAATTCCTTATTTTATGTTAGTTACCAAGTATTTGCGTTTACTATTTAATTGGAAGTCTCTTGGATTTGGTTTAACATTTAAACATAAAAGTTAAGTTTTACTTCCATCACTTATGTCTAAGTTTTAGATAGAGGGAGCCCCCCCCCCATCTGTGAGAGCCAGTGACATTAGAAATGTGAGACGAAACTATACCCACTGTAAATGCCCACAATGTATAAAAAGTGCTGTATGACCCATTTTCTGGGCATTTTCACAAAATAGACACTGGTCCTGGTCTAGTTTTCATTGTGACCTTTAATAAATCCAAAATGAGGAATACAATGGCTTGGAACTTGGTAAGGGGCAGTAAATTGCATAAAGAGTCTGGTGAAATTACCATTTCTTTACAACTGAGTATTGTTGATCATTTAAGAGATAATGTTATGCATCTCTGATTAAATAAATTACATGTTATGCAGATGATATGTTGATTCATGGCTGTTGTGGGGGAGGCCCACAGTCTGTGGTTTTCCCTTTGGCTGCTCCCTTTTTTGCTCCGGTTCCACACAAAAAGATCATGAATCTGTGTGTACATGAAGTCTGGGATTATAGCTGGCCTTAAATCAGGGACGTTTTGATTGGGAGGCAATATCACTAACCACTGCACCACAATCTTTGATTATCCTAACGGGCACTGTTATATGGCTGGGGGGGCCTGGCTGCCGGTTTGTTTGTCGTTTGGTTTCCTCCCAGGTGGCGTGCATTTGGGACTGAGTGGCTGTGTTGCTGAGGCTGTCAGGACCTCACCCTGATCACCTGCGACTCGTCAGGACTCACAGCTGAGGTGCATCTGGATGGATTGGAGCATGTTGGCATTTAAGACTGGAGTGCACAGTGTGTATTTGCCAGAGACTCGACCTTGTGACCAGACGGGTGAGATCGTCGTCTCGGGAGCCATCTCATCAGCAGCGGACGCTGAGAATGTCCAGGTTTGATGCACGGTCTGTGAAAGAGGAGGGGGTGAGGTCTCACGCTCGTCAGCACACTTCCTGAGGTACGTTGGATTTTGTGACTAACAGTTATACAGTCAGTAAATGTGGTGTCCCTCACACCTTATTGTATTGAGCTGTATGTTAGTCATGTATCAGCTTCCACTGCAGTGGAGTTTTGTGAACGGGATGTTCCATGCCTGCAGGTTGGGAAGCTGATCAGTAATCAAGCCAGGAAGTGTTTGCTGTTTGTACACCTTTAAGTGTTCTGTGTGTAGAGTGTGGACTCACATAATGGTTCCTTCTTTCACAGACTCGGTTGTTGCGGCCACCTGGGGGGTGTCGGCGGGGTCCTTGAGTCCGAAACAGCTTCTGGCTCCGGACCGTTAGCGCTGCTGGGAGCGCACCACGCCAGACCGCACCTTTTTGTTATATTATCTTTTGTTATTATCACTGTTATGTATTAAATTCAGTTAGCCTTTGTACCGTGCTCTGCTTATTTCATACTGGGTCTTTCAAACGCTGGTCGGTTCTCCGAGCTGCGTCCGACACATAACAGGGCACATTATGAACCAGTTAATCCATTGTTAAAGATTCGTGCAAGAACACATCATGACAATTTTCAAATCAGGGTTTAATTTTGTCTACTTGAGGAACATCTTTATCAACATAAATTAAAGTAAATATGACATTTGCCTGAAAGTAGCTGGGAGATTGCAGCCTCAATTTCAGAGTATATTTTCTTTTTATGTAACTGTGTGTTTCTCTATAAAGCTGCACGTCAGCTCTTAAAAACACACAAGATGGGTGCAAGTAGAGGAAAATGTTCATCAAACAGCGTGTGCAAGGATAAGCAATAATAATAATAATAATACTTGTAACAGTACAAGACATAAGAAATGAGGTAAAAATAGAATATATATATATATATATATATATATATATATATATATATATATATATATATATATATCCCATCAGGTCCTGCTGCTTTCCTCTGCTTCAGCCGCAGAAGCTGGCCTCTCACCTCGGTTGGAGTAACAGTGAGGGGGGAGGGAGGAGGGAGCTAAGGTGTGGGCTGGTGCTGAATACAGTCCCGGGAGAGGAGGGACAGGGTCCGTGGTGCAGTGGAGCTGACAAGGGGGGTACAAGGTGGGGGGGCAGAGGGACTGGAGGGCTGACTGCTGGAGACATGTGGAGAGCCATGGACAGGCAGGGGGGCAGGCGTGGAGGAGCCAAAACAGTTAAAGTAGTGGTTTAGCTCCTCTGCAAACCGAGAATCTCCATCTGCAGTCCTACTGGCACCTTGCCCAAATCTGGAGGCGGTCTTGAGGCATCTCCACACATCTCTGACGTTGTTCCAGGCCAGCTGCTCCTCCATCTTCCTTCCATACTCCTCCTTGGCTGCCCAGATCTTCCACTGGAGTTCCTGTTGCTCCTCTCTGTCTCCCGAGTTGAAAGCCCTCTTCTTCTGGTTCATCAGGACCTTCAGCTCGGGGGTCACCCAGGGGTGGTTGTTGGGAAAGCACCGTACCGTCCGGGTAGGCACAGTGCTCTCCACACAGAAGTTCATTTAGTCAGTGACACACTGGGTCAGGCCGTTGATGTCTTCACCATAAGAATTTTGAAACATGCTCCAGTCTGTGGTTCTGAAACAGTCCCTCAGCCTCTCAGTGGCCTCTTCAGTCCAGAGTTTCACTGACCTTTTGTGTATTGGTTCTCATCTCATCCTGGGTGTGTACTGGGGGAGCAGATAGACGAGGTTGTGATCCGAGCGTCCGAGTGGTGGGAGGGGGGCGGTGGTGTAAGCGTCCTCCACATTGGTGTAAAAGAGGTCCAGTATTCTATTGTCCCTGGTTTTACACGTGACGTACTGGGTGAACGTGGGGAGGGTGGCGGAGATGGAGGCGTGGATAAAGTCCCCTGCGATGAGGAGGAGCGTGCGGGGGTGTTGCATCTGCAGCTGCGTGACTGTACTGTGAATCTGCTCACAGGCAGCGGTGGCGTCCGCAGAGGGAGGAATATACGCGCAGAGCGTAATCACACTTCCAAACTCCCGTGGGAGATAGTGAGGCCTCATGCTCACCGTGAGTAGCTCCACGTCCGAGGAGCAGATCTGGTCTTTGACGTGAGCTGCGCTGCACCATCTCTCATTCACATAAACGGCGAATTAAATTAAATGGCGATTAAATGAACTGTTTCCCCCACCCCCAAAAAATATGATTCACTGGAGAATAATTGTAAGATACCATACTGGCATGTTGAGTGAAAGTCATGAAGACTTGATATGCTAATCTTGTAACACACAAATCCAGTAATAAAATGACATGAATTGTATAAATTGGTAATTATATTTGCTGACAGAACAGTCAGGCTCAGAGAATACGCCGCAGAGCTATATTTGAATGTGCTGTCTGTGTCCTGAAATTAAACCAATCCAGTTTTTCCTGCAGTAAATACACTAAAACCAAACGTGCAGCTGAAAATGGCAAACACTGTGCTTCTGGCTGATTGTTAGCAGGTCATGAGGAGGCGACGCAGCGACGGAGGCGGCTAATTAAATAATCTGGAGCTCTGCTGTGCCTTACTGTACTGCCTCTTCTGTAGTTACCCTCCAGGCTACTAATATCATGGATGGATGGAATCAGTTTCATCATACAGTAAAGCGGTAATGAGACATTAAACCATTCATACATCAGAGTGTTAAATCGACTGATTGGAGTTAAACTGCAGCCTGGAACAGTGGATCCAACTGACAGAATATACGATAGTGTTCAGAATAATAGTAGTGCTATGTGATAAAAACATTAATCCAGGTTTTGAGTATATTTCTTATTGTTACATGGGAAACAAGGTACCAGTAGATTCAGTAGATTCTCACAAATCCAACAAGACCAAGCATTCATGATATGCACACTCTTAAGGCTATGAAATTGGGCTATTAGTAAAAAAAAAAAAAACAGAAAAGGGGGTGTTCACAATAATAGTAGTGTGGCATTCAGTCAGTGAGTTTGTCAATTTTGTGGAACAAACAGGTGTGAATCAGGTGTCTCCTATTTAAGGATGAAGCCAGCACCTGTTGAACATGCTTTTCTCTTTGAAAGCCTGAGGAAAATGGGACGTTCAAGACATTGTTCAGAGGAACAGCGTAGTTTGATTAAAAAGTTGATTGGAGAGGGGAAACTTATATACAGGTGCAAAACATTATAGGCTGTTCATCTACAATGATTTCCAATGCTTTAAAATGGACCAAAAAACCAGAGACGCGTGGAAGAAAATGGAAAACAACCATCAAAATGGATAGAACATTAACCAGAATGGCAAAGGCTCACCCATTGATCAGCTCCAGGATGATCAAAGACAGTCTGGAGTTACCTGTAAATGCTGTGACAGTTAGAAGACACCTGTGTGAAGCTAATTTATTTGCAAGAATCCCCTGCAAAGTCCCTCTGTTAAATAAAAGACATGTGCAGAAGAGGTTACAATTTGCCAAAGAACACATCAACTGGCCTAAAGAGAAATGGAGGAATATTTTGTGGACTGATGAGAGTAAAATTGTTCGTTTTGGGTCCAAGGGCCGCAGACAGTTTGTGAGACGACCCCCAAACTCTGAATTCAAGCCACAGTTCACAGTGAAGACAGTGAAGCATGGTGGTGCAAGCATCATGATATGGACATGTTTCTCCTACTATGGTGTTGGGCCTATATATCGCATAGCAGGTATCATGGATCAGTTTGGATATGTCAAAATACTTGATGAGGACATGTTGCCTTATGCTGAAGAGGACATGCCCTTGAAATGGGTGTTTCAACAAGACAATGACTCCAAGCACACTAGTAAACGAGCAAAATCTTGGTTCCAAACCAACAAAATTAATGTTTTGGAGTGGCCTGCCCAATCCCCAGACCTAAATCCAATTGAGAACTTGTGGGGTGTCATCAAAAAAGCTGTTTCTGAAGCAAAACCAAGAAATGTGAATGAATTGTGGAAAGTTGTTAAAGAATCTTGGAGTGGAATAACAGCTGAAAGGTACCACAAGTTGGTTGGCTCCATGCCTCGCAGATGTGAAGAAATCATGAAAAACTGTGGTTATACAACTAAATACTAGTTTAGTGATTCACAGGATTGCTAAAAAAGCAGTTTGAACATAATAGTTTTGAGTTTGTAGTGTCAATAGCAGATGCTACTATTATTGTGAACACCCCCTTTTATATTATATATTTTATTTATATGTATATTATATTTTATTTATTTTATATTTATATACCCCCTTTAATATTGAAAGCTACACCACTGTCTGTACATAAATATTCCTGAAAGGTATAGTTTGGACTATCTATGACTGAATGTTATGTGGAAAAACAGCAAGAATAGTGACAAAGGTCAGTTACAGTTTGTACGGGGATCAGAAGTTAAAGTTGCTCCAGTTATTGTAAAATGTGATGCAAATTATTGGTTGGGTTAAAAGGGTTTTAAAAAGGAATACTTTACACCATGTGTCATGCTTAGTTGTCATGTTACGGGATAACATATGTCACAAGCCGTACAATCCAATGGATGTCGACATTGTTTGACCTTTTACCTTGCAGACTAAGCATTCAAACCAGTCAAAACTATTCCATTTATAAATTGTGTTAGTCAAAAGGGGTCAAACTGACCCCTATGCAATTCTTCAGTTGACCCCTACCTGACCACCAGTTGAAAATTGGTGGTCAGGTAGGGGTCAGGTTTTTTTTTTTAAAGAGTAATGTCTAAGGAGTATTTGTGCTGAATTTGGTGGTTGTATAACCATGTGAAGGATTGTTTCAGTTATCTGCTGCACTATAAAGAGGATCGCTGTGAGAGAGACTGTTCTCCGCAGGATTGATGTGGAGGTCACACAGCCTCCATCTGATGGCCGCCCAGTAGAGAGATGCACCAAGCATCTTCAGGAGGACAAGTGCAGTATGCATCATGGAACACTCTGTTGATATGACCTATGTCATGTCACTAAAGGAGAAAGAGGTGCAAAAACAAAACAAATAAAGAGAGAAAAGAAAAAAATTACAAGTAAAATACTAAAATAACAAAACACCCAAAAGTACATGTATCCTATGTGCGTCCTAGCTAGTTCAATTTCATTTCATAGTCATTTATATAGCACCATATCACAACCCCCGGAGTAAGCACACAGGCAACAGTGGTAAGAAAAACTCCCTCTAATGATATGAGGAAGAAACCTCAAGCAGACCAGACTCAAAGGGGTGACCCTCTGCTTGGGTCATGCTACCGACAGAGTGTAAAAATTCTAACAATGTGTGGCTATACGGTGGAAAATAACAAACATTAAATTGTAGCAAAACATTTCTGAGGAATCCTGAGCACAGTGTGAACATGTGATAGCTTTAGCAACAAGGTGAGATCAGTTAATGTAGACCCTCATCATAGGTGAAAGAAGGTGATTTCTTTCGGGTATCTCAACTCCCCAGCGTACGGTCCAGTGGCGCCACGGTCCACTTCTTCGGGCGAGTCCTTTTCAGCATCATCTGAAGAGTCAAACAGAGCTTCAACTTCGCACAATTGATATGGGGGCGGTTTAAGGGAATCTTGTTTAGCAATAATGGTATCAATAAATCTGAGTCACAGGGCATCATGTCAGTATTTGCATAAATATAAGATGGACATTCTTTAACAACTGTCTGCCCATCGACAATCATATTTAATGTCTTTAACATGGGTTTCAACCATGTATTTATTAATATTATTTGATTATTTATCTGTTGTCATCATTACTTATATATATGAAAACACCAGAAAACTTCTAGCCCCACGGTCCATCAACAGACACAAATGGGCAATACGTAAAATTATAAACTGTTTATGGAGCTCCAAGATTATGATTATTTTTGTGGATACACTAGACATGGTTTTATTTGTTTGCAGAGATATTATGATTAAGGGAATTCATAACTTCTGTGGTGATCTTTTTATAGCTGATAGGTGATAAAGACAATCATGATGTAACTACTAATTTCATAAGGATAATGACGGATGTAACTATTGCACATCTTAGGATGGCCTTAATGTGTCACAAATGGTTTGACATTCATATTGACATTATAGTAGATATAATATATGAATAGTTTATTTCTTTCAACTCTATGGCTTTTCCAGCAGCCGGTGAACAACTCCGACAATCACTATCATGGATTTGCGACAGGAAAAAGGGAAACACTCCATCTATGAGTCATAACCACAAGTTTAGAAACAAAAAAAGCAGAAGAATGAGTCATGGACATCATCCTGCTGGGATGATGATGATTTTTTTCAGCAACTGTTTTTTACTGAGGCCAGGCAAAGATGATGTGGCCAGGCAAGCCCAGGCTCTATTTTGGTCTCATCTGACCACATGACCTTCTCCCATGCCTCCTCTAGATCATGCAGATGGTCACTGGCAAAGTTCAAATGGGCCTGGACATGTGCTGGTTTGAGCAGGAGGACCTTGTGTGCACTGCAGGATTTTAAACCGTGACTGCGTAGTGTGTTACTTGTGTAAAATGTGTATCTGTGGTCCCAGGTCATTGACCAGGTCATCCCGTGTGGTTCTGGGCTTTCTCAGAATCATCCTTACCCCACGAAGGGAGATCTTGCATGGAATCCCAGACCAAGGGAGATTGACAGTCATCTTGTATTTCTTCCACTTTCTAGTAAATAATCATAACAGTTGTTGTCTTTTCACCAAACTGCTTGCCTGTTGTCCTGTAGTCCATCCCAGCCGTGTGCAGGTCTACAGGTAAAGAGTGCAGAATAGAAGGACTTCTTAAAGAAAAATTAACAGGTCTGTGAGAGCCAGACTTCTTGCTGGTTGGCAGGTGATTAGATACTGCAATAAAATGCAAATGAATTATTTAAAAATATACAATGTGATTTTTTTATTTTTATTTTTAGATTCTGTCTCTCACAGTTGAAGTGTAGCTACGATAAAAATTATAGAGCTCTCCATTCTTTGTAGGTGGGAAAACCTGCAAAATCAATAGGGAATAGGCATTTATCTCTTCTAGATTGGACTACTGCAATGTTCTATTTTCTGGTTTACCGCAGTCTAGCATTAGGGGTCTCCAATTGGTTCAAAATGCTGCAGCCAGACTTTTGACATGAAGCAGAAAGTTCAACCACATTACACCCATTTTGGTGTCTCTTCACTGGCTTCCTGTCCCAGTGAGATCAGATTTTAAGGTTCTGTTACTAACCTATAAAATTATTTATGGACTGGCACCTCCCTACCTAGCTGACCTAATTAAACCTTACGTACCGGCCCGGGCTTACGTTCTCAGGGTGCAGGACTACTTTGTGTCCCTAAGGTGAATAAGAAGTCTGCGGGTCACAGAGCTTTCGCTTATCGTGCCCCTGTTCTGTGGAATGGTCTCCCTGCGTCAATAAAACAGTTAGATTCTGTGGAGACTTTCAAGTCCAGACTTAAGACGCACTTATTTTCCCTTTCATATGGCGAGCATACTGGTACAGTTTTGTTTTACGCTTTTTGCTCTTTTAATTCATTTATTAGTAATTGGAGCGTGCCACGGCCTCAACTTTACCTAAATTCTGGGTCTTTTAGTGAAGTTTAGGGCTAGTGGCTGGTGATCACCTTAGTATTTCTTCTTTTTTTCTTGTTGTTTAATGCTGGCAAATTATACAATATTTTTTGTCTTTCTGATGCCTGATTCTGTTTTTTTCTCTCTGTTTAAGGTGCAGCTCCATCCAGAGATGGGAGTTGTATTTGTGTTGGTGACCCTCCTGTCCTGTGCGCCAATAACATTTCTTGTATATTTGTCTGTGAATTGTTCTGTGAATTGTTTCTGTAATTTATGTTTGTAGCATGGCCCAAGCAGAGGGTCACCCCTTTGAGTCTGGTCTGCTTGAGGTTTCTTCCTCAGAGGGAGTTTTTCCTTACCACTGTTGCACTGGGGGTTAGTAAGGTTAGACCTTACCTGTGTGAAGTGCTTTGAGGCAACTCTGTTGTGATTTGGCGCTATATAAATGAAAATAAATTGAAATTGGAATCAAATACGTATTTGCTTCACTATATAAACACACCCAGTTTGAGCAACAGAGCCTCTGCAAATTTGTCAAGTGAGTGAGTAATCTGAAAATAAAACATGATGTTCTTGGACCACTGAACACTGAAGTTTTAGCGGCTAATGTTAGCTTAGCCTTTAGAGAATCAATCATTCAATTTTTATTTTATTTTATATATATATATATATTTTTAATTGTTACTGCTTTGAATACAAAAACAGTCTCAGATTTTTATTTTATTATTTAAATTTTTTAAACTGTCTAGTAATCAGACGTGAAATAAAATGGCACAATGCTGTTTCTTTTATTTTTAATAAATATAATTCTTGTCCCGCATCAAGAACATTTCAACATTTGCTGTGCAGAAAACCTAAGTACAGATGCACTTCAAAACTTCCAGAGATGGAGCTGAACACCAAAACCTGAAGTCCAGAAGGAAGAAGAGAACATCTCTGCTCTTCAAAATGTGAGGAAAATGTGTCCAAAACTCCATGAAGAGGTCGAAGGTGCAGAGCAGATCTTCATCTGGTTAAATGTCCTGAGGATCCATCTCATCTGTCATCTCTGAAAACTCACACCTTCTAAAAATAAAACAAAGGCTCTTTAAAGAGCAACTATTTTATTATTTGAAAGCTATTTCCTTTTATATTTTATCATTAAATGAATGATTCATTAAACATGTTCATGAAGTCAAAGTTCAGTAAATAAGACACTTGCAGAGGTAGAAGCCCGCTCTAGTCAAATGCAAATTTAGGAATTAGTCTGTTCTGATTACAACATTAAATGCAATCATATAGCCAATGAGGACATAGTTAAATGTTGAAATTACTAAATTAAAAAAAATGATTTCATCTTGAGTTTTATGTCACATTGAGAAATTCTAATCAACAGACACACTGCTGTAATTGTTACATCATTTCCTGTTGTGTTTACAATAAATATTCATTTACAGTGTCTTTTTTTCTGGTTGAAATGCAGATATAAATGAATCTACCAGACTTTTCATGCTATTTTATTTATCGAAAAATAAATGTCCAAGGTTCATTATGTTAATCAAGAAATCATCTTATCTGAAACAAGTTATGGCTTTAATTTTCAAATGATTAAATATTTCTAAAAAAAAAAAAAACTTGTTTTTTTTTATTAAAACTATTTTTAATTACTTGGCAAAAGGATCTTACAGATGCCCCATAGCCTTGGTGGTATGTCATTGCCCAATTTTATGTTTTATTATTGGGCAGCGAATATCAGAGCCTTATTACTCTGGTTGGAAACAGATAATCCCCCTAGTTGGGTGGCTCTGGAAAAAGCCTCGATCACATCTAGCTCTGCATCTGCTTTACTCTGCTCTCAGCTACCATTTACAAATCCACTCTCAACCTATACTTGTAATCCTGTTGTTACTCACACACTGAAAATTTGGAATCAGTTCAGGAGGTCATGTCACTTTACAGATCTATTGTTTTTTGCCCCAGTGTCAAACAATCATATGTTTGCCCCTTCTTTGACTGATGCAACTTTTAATACCTGGGCTCTTAAAGGTGTGTATTCACTTTATGATCTCTATGTAGATAATATCTTTGCCTCTTATGACCAGCTGGTACAGAAATTTGGTCTCCACTCTTCACATTTTTTTAAAAATCTCCAAGTCAGACATTTTGTGAGGTCAAACTCTGTTAGTTTCCCTGTGTGCCCTTCTAAGAATTTGGTGGACTCGATTCTGGAGTGCAAAACTTTTCCAAAACGGACACTCAGCCGGATTTACAAACTGCTGAGCTATCACTATGAGATGAGCTTGGACTCCCTTAAACATAAATGGGAGCTGGACTTGGGTGAAACCATATCAGATTCAATGTGGGGAATCATTATCAAGAACATTTATTCATCTTCAATATGTCTGAGACATTCTGTTCTTCAGTTTAAAGTCGTCCATCGTCTGCATTGGTCTAAGGACAAACTGTCAAAGTTTAAACCTGACCTGGACCCGGCATGCAACCGCTGCAAACAGTCACCGGCCTCACTGGTTCACACATTTTGGACCTGTCCAAAACTACATGGTTATTGGCAATCTGTTTTCAAGACACTTTCTGCAGTCTGTGGTAGGACTGTCCATCCATCTCCACTGACCTCTCTGTTTGGTGTTGTTCCTCTGGAGGCCCTATTCAGTAAAAAACAGAAGGCTATGATTGCGTTTTGTTCTTTGTTGGCCAGGAGACTCATTCTCTGCCAATGGAAGAATCTACATGCACCTTCATATGCTCAATGGATGAGAGAAGTTATGTATCATATTCATTTGGAGAAGATCAGATATACTGTAAAAGGATCTGTCAAGGTCTATCTTGATACATGGCAGCCATTTCTATCTTACTTTGAGAGCTTACCTGCAGATGTTTTAGTTTAGATACTATCAGGGTCTGTGATGCATACTAACATGCGGTACTTAAGATTGCGTTTGTGTGTCCTTAGATGCCCATACAGTTTAGTTATTATTATAGTTGATCCGGTTTAGAAGGGGTGGGGTGGGAGGGTTATTTTAAGTTTGTGTTTGTTGTTTGCTTTGTGTGTAAAAATGGAAAAAACTAATAAAAATACTTTGATAAAAAAAAAAAACTTTTAATTACTGGGCAGCACCAGTGGTTTAGGGGTTAGCACTGCTGTTCGATTCCCACCTGTGGTCTTTCTGTGTGGAATTTGCATGTTATCCCCGTGTTTGTGTGGGTTCCCTCCGGGTGCTCCGGCTTCCTCCCACATTCAAAAGACATGCAGGTTAGGTGGACTGGAAACTTTAAATTGTCCGTAGGTGTGCGTGTTGGTGTGAATGTGTTTATTTGTCTATATGTGGCCCTGTGACAGACTGGCATCCTGTCCAGGGAGTACCCTGCCTTGCACTCTATGACTGCTGGGATAGGCTCCAGCCCCGCACAACCCTTAATTGGACTAAGCGATTGAAGATGAGTGAGTGTGTATTTTAATTACACGTTTTCTAATGTAAGAAACATTTTTTAACTCCACAAGGTACAGTAATCAGAAATTAATCTTGATGTAAAAAAAAAAAAAAAAAATTGTCAGGATTTTCTTTTCGAAAACTGCTGTGTATAAATTGACAGTTCTGATGATCCTCTAACACATTCCTGCACTGTTGTCTTTTTGTCTTTTTGTGAACCCAATGGTCATTCTGTCAGAACTCCAGCATTCCTCTGTGGAGAGAGGAGAACAACCATCTGCAGCCATCCACCAATCAGGCATGTATGGTAGAGTGGCCAGATGGAAGCCACTCCTGAATGAAATGCACATGGCAGCCCACCTGTGTTTGACAAAAGGCACCCGAAGGACTCTCAGACCATGAGAAACAAAATTCTCTGGACCGATGAAACAAAGCTTGAACTCTTTGGTATTAATGCCAGGCATCATGTTTGGAGGAAACCAAGCATGATGCCTACAGTGAAGCATGGTGGTGGCAGCATCATGCAGTGGAGATGTTTTTCAGCAGCAGGAACTGGGAGACTAGTCAGGATTCAGGAAATGATGACTGCAGCAATGTACAGATACATCCTGGATGAAAACCTGCTCCAGAGTGCTCTTGACCTCAGACTGGGGCGACAGTTCATCTTTCAGCAGGACAATGATCCTAAGCACACAGCCAAGGAGTGGCTTCAGGGCAACTCTGTGAATGTCCTTGAGTGGCCCAGCCATAGCCCAGACCTGAATCTGATCGAACATCTCTGGAGAGATCTGAAAATAGCTGTGCACCGTCGCTCCCCATCCAGCCTGATGGAGCTTGAGAGGTGCTGCAAAGAGGAATGGGCAAAACTGCCCAAAGATAGGTGCACCAAGCTTGGGGCATCATGTACAAGAGGACTTGAAGCTGTAATTGTTGCCAAAGGTGCATCAATGAACTGTATGAACTGGAACAGTAATTGGAGTGGGCCGCGGCCTCACCTTCACCTAAATTCTGGGTCTTTCAGTGAAGCTTAGGGCTAGCGGCCGGCGATCACCTTAGTATTTCTTGTGTTTTTCTTATTGATTAATGCTCGCAAATTATACAGTATTTTTTTGTCTTTCTGATGCCTGATTCTGTTTTTTCTCTAAGGTGCAGCTCCATCCAGAGATGGGAGTTGTGTTTGTGTTGGCGACCCTCCTGTCCTGTGCACCAACAGCAGTTCTTGTATATTCGTCCGTGAATTGTTATGTCAATTATTTCTGTAATTTATGTTTGGTCACCCCTTTGAGTCTGGTGTGCTTGAGGGAGTTTTTCCTTACCACTGTTGCTCTGGTGGTTGGTAAGGTTAGACCTTACCTGTGTGAAGCACCTTGAGGCAACTCTGTTGTGATTTGGTGCTATATAAAGGAAAATAAATTGAAATTGAAATTAAAATTGAAGCTATTTATTACCTGAGGCGAAAATATGGCCATCAGGTATTGCGAAGGCTTATCGTCTGTCCGTCTGTCTGTGCGCAGCATACAGTTGTATGCAAAAGTTTAGGCACCCCTGATAATTTTCATGATTTTCCTTTATAAATCATTGGTTGTCTGGATCAGAAATTTCAGTTAAATATATCATATAGCAGACGAACACACTGATATTTGAAAAATGAAATCAAGTTTCTTGTATTTACAGAAAGTGTGCAAAAATTATTTCAATAATATTAGGCAGGTGCATAAATTTGGGCACCCTTGTCATTTTATTGATTTGAATACATTTAGCACTAATTACTGGAACACAAAATTAGTCTGGTAAGCTCATTTACCCTTGATCTTCTTACACAGGTGAATCCAATCATGAGAAAGGATATTTAAGGTGGCCATTTGCAAATGTTTCCCCTCTTTGCATCTTGTCTAATGAGTGGAAACATGGGAGCCTCTAAACAACTCTCAAATGACCTGAAAACAAAGATTGTTCAACATCATGGTTTAGAGGAAGGATACAAAAAGCTATCTCAGAGATTTCAGATGTCATTTTCCACTGTGAGGAACATAGTGAGGAAATGGAAGACCGCAGACACAGTACTAGTTAAGGCCCGAAGTGGCAGGCCAAGAAAAATCTGAGATAAGCTGAAGCGAAGGATGGTGAGAACAGTCATAGTCAACCCACAGACCTGCTCCAAAGACCTACAACATGATCTTGCTGCAGATAGTGTCTCTGTGCATTGTTCAACTACACAGCGCACTTTGCACAAAGAGATCCTGGATGATGCTGTAATGTAGAGGAAACATTTTCTGCGTACACGCCACAAACAGAGTTGCTTGAGGTATGCTAAAGCACATTGGACAAGCCAGCTTCATTTTGGAATAAGGTGCTGTGGACTGATGAAACTAAAATTGAGTTATTTGAACATAACAAGGGGCAGTATGCATGACTGAAAAAGAACACAGCATTCCAAGAAAAGCAATTGCTACCTACAGTAAAATTTGGAGGTGGTTCCATCATGCTGTGTGGCCAGTGCAGGTACTGGGAATCTTGTTAAAGTTGAGGATCACATGGATTCCAGTCAATATCAGCAGATTCTTGAGAACAATGTTCATGAATCGGTGACAAAGTTGACGTTGTGCCGTGGCTGGATCTTTCAACAAGACAACGACCCTAAACACTGCTCTAAATCTACTAAGGCATTCATGCAGAGGAACAAGTACAACATTCTGGACTGGCCATCTCAGTCCCCAGACCTGAATAATATTGAAAATCTGTGGTGTGATTTTAAGCGGGCTGTCCATGCTCGGAAACCAACAAACCAGAATCCAGACTCTCATTGGAAGCTGTAGGAAGTGCTTAGAGGCTGTTATTTCATCAAAAGGAGGATCTACTAAATATTGATGTATTTTTTCTGTTGGGGTGCCCAAATTTATGCACCTGAGTAATTTTGTTTAAATAATTATTGCACACTTTCTGTAAATCCTATAAACTTCATTTCAGTTCTCAAATATCAGTGTGTTCATCTGTTATATGATATATTTAGCTGAAATTGCTGATCCAAACAACCAATGATTTATAAAAGAAAATCATGGAAATCATCAGGGGTTCCCAAACTTTTACATACAACTGTAAGTCCAGTCCAATTACTGCCAGGGTCTTCAAATTCACAGGGAACATTCTTGGGACACAGACGTTAGACAAGTTCAAAGATGGCTAGCGTTGGCCTATTTTAAGAGGTCAAAAGGTCACATTCTGTTTCCTGTTGTTTTGCTCATACGGCCAACAGCATGACTCATGCAAATCCACTTTTATTCTCGGGGGGGGGGAGATTCTGGGAAGGACACAGTGACAGCTAATCAGAGTAGAGAGGCACCATGACATCAGTGGCTGGTCTCTGTCTGGATGCTCATCCAACATGGCAGAATCTGCTCTGAAACCACTGCATTTCTGTGTAAATCTAACATGTTTGTCTTATAGTATGTAAAAGCAACACTTCTAAAACTGAAAACGCTGTTGTTGTAACCTGATAACACCTCTAGAGCGATTTACAAGACATCTCACGGACGCCAGCGTGCACGCACATTACATGCAGACAAAGTTCGATCTTTTCAAAAGCGTGCCCTCCTGCAGACGGCATTAAAATGTAACTAAAATATTGTTTATGATTGATTGATTGATTAAGTTTATTCTGCAAACTCAATATAAATGTACAGAGGTGAATATATCAATATGATACACAGATAAGACTATAAAGACATAAAGCCTTATTTTCATTGTGCTCCTTGTGAAATTACCATGTGACAAAATAGAGGGGCTTGATTGACCATGTACAAATTGTAAATACGAGACAATAGGATCTTAATAATTCATGTAAATAACATTATGCTCATACAGCCGAGGGTATTTGAGCATTGCATTGTATTTTTTACTCTTTTAAATACAGTGACATGCTGGAACTGGACTTTTAAAGTGTTCATTGCTGATGACACCAACAAACAAACTGTCTCATTAAACACAAGCCGTTCTTTCCAAGGTGAATAGATTCTTTTTGCTTTTATAGTATATATTCGCCAGAGGAAAGGCTTTACTCTGACCACATTTTCAGCATGGCTTCTCATGGTCTGAATATTTTATTTTGTGCATTGCAAGCCCCACTGTGCTTTTAGGTCCTCTTTGGGTGTTTTTCTTTTTTAAAAAAATTTACATTCTGCACTCTGACAACCGCTGCATGCGTGTTTTGATTCAAATTAATTTGAACCACGTATGAACTACAAACTGGATGATAACATGAAGTTATTCCCCGTTGTCTACACTGTGATAAAACTTCAATCCTTGGTTATATAAAAGTGGCACGTTTGCACTCAGCGATCCTCCTCTTGCCACATTTTCTGTCTCCAGTCATGACTGTTTCCTGTGTTACATTGTCAGGCATGTCAAACGGAGACTGGCTGAGGATGAAGCATAATCCGGATACATGCTGCCTGGCTGAGAAATTACGTAGATATTTGTGATGTAAACCAAGCCCCAACCAGTGTCGCAGACCAACCCCCCCCCCAAAAAAATTGGTCCTCCCTGCCTTCACTGCACACGCATCATTTCAAATCAACTCGTCTGAGACTGACTTTCTACACCCAAAGCGATCAAAGGGAATAATGTGATTATTAACCATCAGATGACAAAGTAAAACCTCTTAAATCATTCTAAAGTCAGTTTTAAGCAGAAACGAGGCGATAATCGGTGAGTCGGTACTGACACTATGAAATGTGGAGGCTCAGTGAACGCAGCAGCTGGCATCTCATCTGGCTATGATGCTCTGATTGCTTCCTCTGTCTTATAATATAAAATAATGCTGAATTTATGTGGAAATGATTATTGTACAAAAGGTTCAGATATCTGTCGCTGAGACAGATGATGACTGGAGTGCACTTTTAAGCAGAAACAAGGTGATAATCGGTGAACTGCAGCTGATGCACAAAAATGGACGCATGCACAGTGAAGGCAGCGCGGACCGAATTTTAGGGGGAGCGACACCAGGTCAGCTTCCAAATGGTCCCACCTAAAAATTGGTCCTCCCTGCCTTCACTGTGCATGCGTCATTTCAGAGCTCAGCAGCGTCATTTCTATACTGGGGTGATTTTTTTTTTTTTTTACAAATTTTTAGATTTAGGCATTTTAAGCCAAAAACCATCGTGTCTGTCTGTTTATTACAAATGCCTGTAACAATGTAGCTTGTTGTGCTGTTTGGACTATTGTAATTCATTATTATCAGGTTGTCCTAAAAGTTCCCTAAAAAGCCTTCAGTTAATTCAAAATGCTGCAGCTAGAGTACTGACGGGGACTAGAAGGAGAGAGCATATCTCACCCATATTGGCCTCTCTTCATTGGCTTCCTGTTAATTCTAGAATAGAATTTAAAATTCTTCTTCTTACTTATAAGGTTTTGAATAATCAGGTCCCATCTTATCTTAGGGACCTCGTAGTACCATATCACCCCAATAGAGCGCTTCGCTCTCAGACTGCAGGCTTACTTGTAGTTCCTAGGGTTTGTAAGAGTAGAATGGGAGGCAGAGCCTTCAGCTTTCAGGCTCCTCTCCTGTGGAACCAGCTCCCAATTCAGATCAGGGAGACAGACACCCTCTCTACTTTTAAGATTAGGCTTAAAACTTTCCTTTTTGCTAAAGCTTATAGTTAGGGCTGGATCAGGTGACCCTGAACCATCCCTTAGTTATGCTGCTATAGACTTAGACTGCTGGGGGGTTCCCATGATGCACTGTTTCTTTCTCTTTTTGCTCTGTATGCACCACTCTGCATTTAATCATTAGTGATCGATCTCTGCTCCCCTCCACAGCATGTCTTTTTCCTGGTTCTCTCCCTCAGCCCCAACCAGTCCCAGCAGAAGACTGCCCCTCCCTGAGCCTGGTTCTGCTGGAGGTTTCTTCCTGTTAAAAGGGAGTTTTTCCTTCCCACTGTAGCCAAGTGCTTGCTCACAGGGGGTCGTTTTGACCGTTGGGGTTTTACATAATTATTGTATGGCCTTGCCTTACAATATAAAGCGCCTTGGGGCAACTGTTTGTTGTGATTTGGCGCTATATAAAAAAAAAATTGATTGATTGATTGATTGATTAAGTGTCCTAGCAGATCATCTCAGAAGTCTGTGCTGTGGTATTTCCTTTAAGTGAAATTTTCATGTTATTTTGTTTAGCTTTGAGTCTGGAGAATGCTAAATCAGTAGACAGCCTTGCGGATAGTCTAAATTTATGGCTTAAAACTACACATGCTAAGATTGCACACCTTCTTTTGGGGCCACTCCCTCCCAAGGCACAGTCACCTTGGTTCAATGGTTACTTGCATGACCTCAGGCAGAAGGCTAGAGGTTTGGAACGGAAATGGCATTCTTCCAAATTAGAGGTGTTCCGCCTTGTGTGGCAGGATGCTATTTTAGATTATAGGTAGGCACTACTGGCCACAAAGCAGGCCTATTACTCTGATTTGATCAGTAAAAATAAACATAACTCAAAGTTCTTGTTTGCCACGGTAGCATTTCTTATTCACAGGCAGCCACCTGTTAGTCGTTCTCCCTTTTCAGCGCAGGATTTCTTGGATTATTTAGAGAAGAAAATAGAACATATTAGGCTGTGCATATCTCAGCACGCCTCGGCCCAACCATTAAAACCTGCTATGGAGGTGGGCGCTACCATTGAGGTGTTACCTAGATTGACAGAATTTAATAGTATTTCATTAGGTGTGCTAATGAAACTCGTGGCGTCTACAAAAAGCACAACCTGTTTATTTGATCCCATACCAACAAAACTGTTTAAGGACCTGTGGCCCACTCTTGGGCCAACTGTGCTGGAAATTATCAATCTGTCATTAACCTCTGGATCTGTTCTGAAATGTTTTAAATCTGCAGTGATTAAACAATTACTTAAGAAATCTAATCTTGATCCTAGTGTATTGAAAAATTGAAAATTTTAGAAAAGGTGGTTTCATGGCAGCTCATAGACCACCTCACTGAGAATGATCTTTTTGAGCCATTGCAGTCTGCTTTTAGGAAATATCACTCCACAGAGACAGCGCTCACTAAAGTAGTGAATGATCTCCTGCGAGCAATGAACTCAGACACCACTACGGTTCTGGTGTTGTTAGATCTCAGTGCTGCGTTTGATACCGTGGATCATCATATTTTGCTCGATAGGTTGGAGAATTTTTTGGGGATTACTGGAAGTGCCATTGCCTGGTTGACGTCATATCTGTCCAGTCGCTCTCAATGTGTCTTGGTGACATGAGATTTGGGGTTCCACAGGGATCTGTTTTAGGCCCCTTGCTTTTCTCCCTGTATGTGGCTGGATGTCTAGTAACTTCCTACTTTTAAACTTTGATAAGACTGAAATGATGGTTCTTGGTCCAGCGAGACATTGGCATCAGTTTGACCAGCTGGCGCTCAGCCTGGGTTCGTGTGTCATACATCATACGGGCAAAATAAGGAACCTTGGGGTAATTTTTGATCCCACGTTGTCTTTCGACCTCCACATCAGGGATGTTACTAGGACTGCTTTTTTCCATCTGCGAAATATAGAGAGGATCCACCCCATCCTGTCTATGGCTGATGCTGAGACCCTGATTCATGCTTTTGTTTCTCCTAGACTAGATTATTGTAATGTTCTATTTTCAGGGTTACCACAATCCAGCATCAGGGGTCTTCAGCTGGTTCAGAATGCTGCCACCAGACTTCTGACACGTAGCAGAAGCTCTGAACATGTCACACCCATTTTGGCATCTTTGCACTGGCTCCCTGTCTCTGTGAGAGCAGATTATAAGGTTTTGTTATTGACTTATAAGGTTGTTCATGGTCTGGCGCCATCTTATCTGGCTGATCTGGTGGAACTTTACGTGCCGGCCCGGGATTTGTGGTCGCAGGATGCGGGACTTCTCTGTGTTCCCAGGGTGAAGAAGGAGTCAGCGGGTCACAGAGCCTTTTCGTATCGTGCACCCACCCTGTGGAACAGTGTTCTTGTGACTGTGAGGCAGTCGGAGTCTGTGGACATTTTTACGTCAAGACTGAAAACCCATTTTTATTCTCTTCATTATGAATAGTTTTTATTTTTTGATCTGTTTTATTTGTTACTTCTGTTTTTAATTATGTATTTGATTTTTTTTATTCATTTTTAATTATTTATTTTAATTTTATGTTGAATTGTTTCATGTAAGGCACCTTGAGAGGGCTTTTGCTGTGATTTGGCGCATTATAAGCTAATTGAATTGAAATTGAAGGCAAAGGAGGATTTCAGGAAAAGGATCGACGACAACCTGGACAGCAACAACAGCAGGCAGGCAATAAAGACAGTCCAGCACCTCATCAATCAACAAACCTGGCATCAGAGCTGCTAAGGGTGATGCTGCATTGGCAGAAGAGTTAAATCTCTTCTTTGCTCACTTCGAGACACCAGGAGCAGCCACATCTCCGCCAGCAGCAACTTCACAGTGGGGGAGCATGAGGTGAGGCGCACGCTGGAGGGTGTCAATCCACGCAAAGCAACTGGGCTTGACGGCGTCCCCGGGCAGGTGCTGAAAGACTGTGCAGACCAGCTTGCTGGGATTCTTACCAAAATCTTCAACCAGTCCCTGACACAGTCTGCTCTCCCGTCATGCCTGAAGAACTCCACCGTAGTCCCTCTACCCAAGAAATCTCCCATAACCAGCTTCAATGACTGTTGCACTCACACCGGGGGTAATGAAGTGTTTTGAAAAACTGATTAGAAGTCACATCATGGCATTCCTAACCCCCACTTAAGACCCATACCAATTTGCTTAGAAGTCAACAGAGGATGGTGTGACTGCTGCCCTCCACACTGCGCTGTCCCTCCTGGAGCAACAGCACAACTATGCCCATTTTCTCTTTGTGAATTATAGTTCAGAATTCAACACCATCCTCCCCCATGGCCTCTTGAGGAAACTGCTGAAGCTCGGTTGACCTCATTCCACATCTCATTGGATTAAGGACTTTGTGTCAGATCGCTCACTGTGAGTGAGGATGGGCCCTCACGTTTCCACAGCTCTCACCACTACGACCGTCTGTTCCACTCAAGGCTGCATGCTTAGCCAGTTTTACCCCTTTACACATGTGACTGCACACCCATCCAAAGCAGCAACACCTTCATTTTGTATGCAGATAACACCACAGTGGTAGGCTGTATCACTGGAGGAGATGAGTCTGCTTACTGAGATGAGGTGGAACAGCTAACAGTGTGGTGTAGAGAAAGTAACCTGCTCCGGAACACATCCAAAACCAAGGTGCTAATCAGACTTCAAGGGAAACAAAACAAACATTCAGCCCATTATCATTGTGGGGACCTGTGTGAAAAGGGTCAGGGACATCTATTTCCTGGGAGTCCCCATAGAGGACAAACTGACTTGGAACAGGAACACCACACAGTTGGTAAAGAAGGCACAACAAAGACTTTCTGAGAATCCTCAGGAAAAATGAGTGAGCCTCATTAACTCACACAAGTTGGGGTCCACACAATTGGACCCTGAGTAATCTGAAATTGCAAGGTGCACCCACAGAAAAGCCACAGGAGGGCTTTCCTACCTGTGGCAATCAGACTGTATAATTCCTCCCCCTTCTGCAGGATGAATACATAATGAACAGAGTTATTCAGAGTTATGTGCAATATTGTCAAACATCTTGTGCAAATGTCTTCCAGTCATTTTGCATAAACTTGTGTACTCGTAAAAAAACAAACAAACAAAAACAAACAAACAAAAAAAAAAACATTGTTCACCTTTTACTGTCTCTGTAGTCTGGCAAAATAATTTCCTTTGGGATAAATAAAGTTTCTTATCTGTCTTAAGAAGGTTGACCTTATCCTGCCATATTACAATAGTTTCAACTGTTTGAAGCGTGATTCCTTCTTGGATAGTGATGATTTCTTCATCTAGAGTGGGTTCAGGATCTTTTTCTGCCTCCTCAGGCTCCTCCCAAGCCATCAGCACTCTTGATTTCTATTAGCATATCTCGCCCTCTTTCTCTTGCCCTCTTTCTCTCTCTCTCTCCCCTCTTTCTATCACAAACACCTACACACATTTTTGTCTTTATATCTCATACATTCTATTTTCCGTGTTCAAATATAAGAATATAAGATGATTTTGCAAAGTTGTTTTATCTTACCCATTTTTATACCTTATCAAATCATATATAAATTTTAAAAAAAAATCTGTATGCAAACAAAACAACGCAGGTCAACTCGGTACCTTACACATCCTGTTCCAAGTTATGCAGCTCCAGTTTGTCCATCCATCCATCCATCCAGTATGATGTTCTTCAAGATTTATTTGAATTTGTGTAGTCGTTTACATGTTTTTATTTCAATGCCACATCTGTTCCAGAATTTAACTCCTGTAACTGAGATTGAGTTTTTGCATTTGTCCATACCAACTGTCTTTTGAGCATGCATATTTCCCTTAGATTATCCTTATTTCCTTCATTTAGAACACCTTTTGGACACAGTCCTCCATGTTACGAGTTACAATGTTAGAGAGAACCCTAATATGCAGGCAGTGAAGAGGCAGGGGGTCAGTGGAAAAACTAAAGTGATTTATTAATCTCACAGTGGCACACACTACAAACAAAGGCAAAAATCATACATGGGAAAAGAGTACAAAATACACACACAGAGTCCAAAACAGAGTAACAAGGAATGAAACAAAAACACTAGGACTTAACATGGAGGCACAGGCAAGCTCAAGATACTTACAACCCACAGGAACCAATGTGAAGAAACCAGCAAACACACAAGGAAAAGGGGCTGCTTAATACAAAAACAAACTAATAAGCAAATGAATGACAGGTGTGTGAATTAGGGAGACAAGGTCAAAGGTTATGTTACAAACAACCAAAAGGTGACTTGAAACTATACAGACATCTAAGGGTGAGAAGAAATACAACATAACATAACAGAGTGTTAGATAATATCTGTGCTAATTCTTTGTTTTATGTTAGCTATTAAGTATTTGTGTTATTTGTTTGGAAGTTCTGAGAAATATGTTAAGTTTTACTCTATCATGTGTCCAGGGGAGACCACCCTCTGTTGGTGAGAGCCAGTAACATTAGAAATGTGAGACTAAACCACTCCCACTGTTAACACCCACAAGGTATAAAAAGTGTTGTATGACTCATTTTAGGGGCCTTTCACAAGATGGACACTGTCTGTGAGGGTCCCAGGCCTGGTTTCTAACGTGACCTTTAATAAACTCAAAATGAGGAATACAATGGTTTGGGTTTTGGTAAGGGGCAGAATTTTACATAAAAGAACCAGGTAGAAATAACAAGAGGAACTCATAAACTTAAACCAGTACAAATATGCATGATGCAAAAACAAACACAGAACTTAAACGTCAACAAAGTGCAACAGTGGAAAAAACTAACATGAAGACTAAGAACAAATAAGGAGCCAGTCAAAACACAAACTAGAACAAGAACTAAACAATAACCAAAAACTAAATCAAAGAACAAAAGCAGAAAAGCAGAGTGCCAAACGGGGGACAAAAACAAGATAAACGAGCAATCACGGGAGAATGACAGAGCACATGGAGACACAGACAGAGGACTGATCACAGATGAATTAACAGACAGACCACAGACAAAGGGCAAACCACCAGCAGGACAGACATGGATGACAGACATTGGCACAACTGAATACAAAAGGGGCACAGGCAGAAGAGAATAAACACACAAACATAGGCAGAGTAACAGACAGGGGACCGGACAACAAGGATGCTAAGACATGAACAGAGGACACATCGAACACCACCATCGAAGACAAAACGCAACGGGCACACAATAGATACAAACAGGCGACAGGACACTACAATAGGACACAGATATGGACCGGGAACACACACACACATACACACACACACACACACACACACCACGAAAATCAAAAGAATATGTTAGTCTTTATGGGAAAAGAAACTAAGGTTTTTTCTAACAATCTATTATTTCTACAGTGCAGGAACATGGGGTAAAAAATAGCAATGCAAATGCCAATCCTCTCCGGGATACTTCAGGTTTGTTGAAATGCCAATCAGGCATTGGCTGAGGGGGAAAAATGGAAATGAAAGATTAAACAACTAATCTCATATGACTCATTTACTGGGTTTAGGAAATGCATTTCTAACATGTTCTGACTGAGTGCTCAGTAAAGGGTGTGTAAACCTTTGGTGTAATCAAGTACAGGGTTATGTAACTTGTGTATCGTTGTCTTAAATCTTATTAAAGGTATAAATGACTTTGGTGTGCCACTTTACATTATTATGGTTGAGAGCATTGATTTGACCTGTGAGTTACTTTCATTTGCACGTACTGGTCTTGCCTGAGTGTGATGTACTCACTTCTCTCTCCTTACTTGTCTCTGAATACAAATGAACCTCCTTTTATCTCGCCAAATAATCAGCCATGTCTGTCCAAACGTAGGCGGCCAACGATGCCCTTGATGTAGTTCTTAAAGGGGATATTTGCACAACAATCACACACGACAACACCAGTCCTTACCGCTGCCAACAGTGACATTCAGTTATCGTCCTTATGAAAAAGAACTGAGACTCAGATGTTCGAGAGAATATTTCAAAGAGTCATCTTGAAAATCGAGGTCAATCTGTCCAAGGTTATTTTCTGAAGAGGCAAGCTTTTATCTAATGCCTAGATAACCTTTGCAATCATTTGGGACCCCCAAAAAAACCTATTATATACTTAGGGGTGGTATGGTAAAATAATGACAT
This sequence comes from Thalassophryne amazonica, assembly GCF_902500255.1. Classification (NCBI taxonomy): domain Eukaryota; kingdom Metazoa; phylum Chordata; class Actinopteri; order Batrachoidiformes; family Batrachoididae; genus Thalassophryne; species Thalassophryne amazonica. Next base: position 108,339,545 of record NC_047107.1, on the reverse strand, counting down.
GGCATCAACAATTAACCACTATTGTTGTGATGCAGATAATTAAAATTACAGAAAGTAGACACCTGCTTTTTATAAAAATGTCCATAACATTAAAGAGAAAAATATAGCAAGCACACATTGTTGGGTGGGGGTGGTGGCCGAATGGTTAGTACACTTGGTTTCAGTGCAGAAGGTCCCTGGTTTAACACCCCCCCCACCCCACTCCCACCACATTGCTCCATGCAATGTGAACTCGCATCAGGAAGGGCATCAGGTGTAGAATTTGTGTCAAAACAGCATGCAGATCCACCTTGGATCTGTTGTAGTCACCCTGAGCAGCCAAAGGGACTGACTTTATACATTGGTGCCATCAGGAGTGTAACAATTTACCAGTATGAATCGGAAATCGATTTGTAATACATATGGCTCCATTGATACACAGATCTCTGAATTTATCTAAATGTACAATGAACCAGACCATGGCTTGATTTTAAAATTATAGACGTGCATGTCAAAAAATTTGAATATATTTTTAGTTAGTTATTTCAGAAGTTGAAACTTTTATATAGCTTAAATCCACCATGTGTCAGCAAACGTGTTTCAAGCATTTGTACCCGAGGCCATCAAATATGGACATCGGGTATTGCGAAGACTTTGTGACTGTCCCTCTGCTTGTCTGTCTGTGTTCAACATAAGTCCAGTCCTATGACTGCCAGAGTCTTCAAATTTGCAGGAAACATTCTTGGGACACAGACCTTGGACAAGTTCAAAGATAGCTAACCTTGACCTATTTTAAAAGGTAAAAAGTCACATTCTGTTCAGTGTAGTTTTTTGAGTGGCGGACATGACATCCAATCAGGGTAGAGCTGCACCATGACATCAATGGCTGGTCTCTCTAAAATAATTTTGTTTTCTGTGCTTATATACATGTTTCTCATATATCATGTAAAAGCTAGCATGAAATAAATGCTACTAAAACTTAAAACTCTGTTTTTGGAACCTAGTAACACCTCTGAACTTATTTACAAGCCATTTTGCAGACGTTAGCTTGGTAACATCATAGACTGGTAGCTAGCTGCAAACATCCATTTTGTTTGTGTGTAAATATATGCTTTTTAGTGGTTTCTCCTGATGCTTGTTTTTAGTGGTTTAGTAAACTTGTGCGTGCCCAGTTGTGTCTGTGTTATACTTTTGTTGGAGTCATGTACAAGACATTTTTCAGATGTTAACGTGCATGCTAACGTCCCCTAACCTCTATGGAGATACATTTGTCTCATTAATACCTGCAAATGCACAGAGGGTGATCTACAAATATTCCTTGATTTGCACAACTTCTGCTCTTAAAATATATTGTTTTTGATTGTTTGGTAGAGGGGCTTTATTGTGCATTATTATCACTTTACCGAGGCATTGCTAGGCCGGTAGCGTAGATTTACGTCGATGCTACGTGGCTATACCTGCCCGCTGTGCATAAACAAATGACGTCATAGCGCGCACAGCCCAAGAACTGTCCGCAGAGGGAAAAAAAAACGGTGAGAAGTGTGTGTTGGTCCCAATATGGATATTCCGGATGATTTTCTCATGGATAGTACGACAATGAACAGCAGCCAAAGCAGCCAGCTTGGTGAGGATGCACTGCCGAATTTGGAGGGCAGCGCGCGCCAGCCGACACGACAGAAGTTAAAATGAGCCAACTTTTTATGTACACGTTACGTGTTGTGTATCTCAGTAAGTGATAATAATGCAAATAACATGCATTTGTCGTGCGGTATGCATTTCAATGACAGATATTCGCCCTCCTCTAACTCAGGCGAATATCTGTCATTTTGGGCAACTGGGCATGAACGTCGGGCCTCTGAAAATGCATACCGCCCTCCAAAAGCATGTTATTGTATTATTACAAATTGTATGTAAGACAACAGGATCTTAATAATTGAACAACTGCAAATTATAAAGACCACAATGCTCTTACAGCCGAGGGCCGACTGGCACTCACTAGCCACCCTTTTCAGGTTTCAAATTCCGCAAAACCTCTGAGAGGTCGCCATGCTGCGAGATCTCAATAAGATTGAGAACTGCATTGAGACACTCTGATCAGGCTGCACTTTAACCGTGGCACACAGACAACACCATTAACATCACAACATAAAACTATTTTTATATTGTGCCTAAAACTCTCGTGAATATATTCTCTGGGTTTATAGACGTTGTTATTGCGTTTGTTTTATGTAAACATGCGAGAATCACAGGCTGTCTCTCTGTTATTTTCAATGGGAGCTGCTGTGAGCTACAATCGCTTCCTGATCATGTCGTTCTGGGGGAAAGTGAAGTTTGCTCTTTAACGTCTTAATTATTGTTCTTTACAAGACTGTTTGTCCTCTTGTCTTGTCTTGTCTAAATGTCTGTTTGTCGATATGTCGGTTTCCATTTATTAAATTCCACACAGACTAAATGTAACAGACACGGAGTATTCGTTATAATTGTTTTAGCAAGTTTTCAGGGTATCATGCATGCAGTCTCTTACTAACGTGACGAAAAGCATTTAAAAAAAAATACATTTTTGTTGTTTTATATTCATTTACAATTGTCATGTGGATTCTCTATGTTGTTTTGACTCCAGCGACTCTCTGGCGCGCAAGGGATTATGGAATACATGAAAACCCTGGATTGTTTGACAAAGTTTGATCCGGATATGATCTGGATTGTGGATTTTGTGGACATTTGAATCTATATATTGAAAGTCAAGTGGCCTCTGTGTATGTGTACATATATGCATGCGTGTGTATGTGTTTGATCATGGAAAACAGGAGAGCTGATATTTGCAGTTTAGTTTGCTTGTATGTATGTATTTTGGGTCAAGGATGAACGCTATCAATGGAACGTTGTAAGATTAAAATTTTTGGAGAAATTATGAATATTATGTAACAACAGTGAACAATGGATGTTGATAATTACATTCTGGACTCACATGCCATTCCAAATCATTAAAGAAACTTTGCATAATTTATTACCACCCTTGAAAAATGTAAGGTACCTATTTTATAAACACCACCCAATCTAGAGTCCATGGATCCCCATAGACAACGTGCCAGTTTAATGTTGAAAATCCCATTTGATGTACATTTTGCATTATATCTCAATCAAAAGTGCCTCAATCACTGTCATTTGTGACAATGAGATGCAAACTAGCACTCTCAATGAATAGACAAAGTTTGATCCGCATCTGATCCGTATTGCAGATTTAGTAGATATTTGATTTTAACATTGAATAGCCCTTTTGATCTATATCTTGTATTATATTTTAGCTTATGAAAAGCTACTTTTAACAGGACTTTGACCTTGAAGCTTTTTTCCAAGGTAAAAATACAAGGTCTGTTAGAAAAGTATCCGACCTTTTAATTTTTTTTTCAAAAACCTGATGGATTTGAATCACGTGTGCTTGCATGAGCCAACCTTGAACCTTCGTGCACATGCAGGATTTTTTTCACGCCTGTCGGTTGCGTCATTTGCTTGTAAGCAGCCTTTGTGTGAGAATGGGTGGAGTCTCTCGTCAGATTTTCTTTGCAAGGAAAATGGCGGAACGGCTGGAGCAGAGCGACTGCATCAAATTTTGCCAGAAACTGGGCGACAGCCAGGTGGAAATGATTCGGATTATTCAGACGGCTTTCGGTGATGATCCTATGGGCATCACACAGATTAAGGAGCGGTACAACCGGTTTAAAGACGTCCACATAACGGTGGAGAGCGAGCCACGCTCCGGGGCGGCCATCAACACGTTGAAATGACCAGATCATTTCCAAAGTGAACACTGTGGTCATGTGGGACCGTCGTGTGACTAGCCGAGAAATTGCGGAAGAGGTGGACATTAGCACTTTTTCGGCACATTCCACTGTGACAGAAGATTTGGCCATGAAAAGAATTTCAGCGAAATTCATCGGCACGCAGCTGATGGCGCAGCAAACGTGCCTTTGTGTTGAAGCCTCACAGGACATGTAACATGCCCAGCTCTTGCACCATTCGGAAGATTCAGACGGCTTTCGGTGGCTTTTCAGTCGTGTGACTATCTGAGAAATTGTGGATAAAGTGAGCATGTCACAGCATGTCCTGTGACACTTCAACACGGAGGCGTTGTTGCTGCGCCATCAGCTTTGTGCCGATTTATTTCGCTGCAACTCTTTTCATGGCAAGTGGAATGTGCTGAAAAAGTGCTGATGTCCATCTCTTCCGCAATTTCTCGGATAGTCACATGACGGTCCCACATCACCACAGCGTAAGTGTGGTGTAAGCGTAATAAGTTTTGAGACTTTTTTCATAGGGAAGCTTTTTTTCCTCTGACAAGCACAAACCTCTAGTCCCCTTCAAAGTACTCCCCTCCAGGATGCAATGCAACTGCTGTATCATTCCAACAACTTCTGGAATGCCCCCTGGAAGTCCTCTGGTGTGAACGTGTCCACGACCCTTGTCACAGCCTCTTTCATCTCCTCAATGGTTTCAAAAAGACTGCCTCTAAGGTTTTCCATGAGCTTGGGGAACAACCAAAAGTCACAGGGAGCAAGGTCTGGACTGTTGGGAGGGTGAGGAACTATCTTGATGCCCATCTCTGTCAAATATTGATAATTATTGTCCTGGTGGAAATGCCACCGACCTGATTTGAAGAGCTCTCTTTCGGAACTCCCTCAAGACCTCCACATAGTACTCTTTGTTGACTGTCCAGAGGGAACCCAGTGGATGTAGATCATACCCTTGCTGTCAAAAAAAGGGATCATCATGAGTTTCAGGGTGGACTTGCTCTGTCTGGCCTTCTTGGGTCTGGGGGAGCCCAGATGATTCCACTGGAAACTCTGTCTCTTGGTTTCTGGGTCATAGCAGTAGATCCAGCTTTCATCACAGGTCACCAGAGCCATGAGTACCTTTGGATCTGAATTGATAAGCTCGACCATCTCCCGGCTGATGCTAACACATCTTTACTTCTGTTCGTGACTGAGCACCTTTGGTACGAACATCGCACAAATCTTCCGCATGTTCAGTTCATCATGAATAATCGTGTGCACAGTTCCCACACTGACTTCAAACTCTACACTTATTGTCTCTATTGACACTCGATGGTCCTCATCCATAAAAGTCCCCACCAGCTCCAGTGTTCTGACTTCCCTCCCCATCCCACACCTCTCATCGCCTCTCACAGACTCTCTGCCACCCTTAAACGTTTTGTGCCAAAGAAACACCAATGCTCTGCCCATGCAATTTAATCCATAAGCAGTCTGAAGCAGTTCATAAGTCTGCGTAGCGTTCTTTCTGAGCTTAACACAAACGTTTTTAGCTTATCGCTCTTCCAAAGTGTCCTCCCGTCCCGAGTGCATTTTGCAAAAACGTCAGCTGTGACGAGCGTGATTTAGTAGGGTCCGCTTAATGTCCACATACAGCCATCTCTTTCAACCTGGAATAACAAAAATTGGTAGATTATCTCCTTAGAAATATGGTAATGACATATCAAAATTACAAGAGTATGGGGTGATTATAACCGCCCCTACAAAAAAAGTCTCAAAACTTACTGAAGGCACCTCGTGAAAACAAAAAAATCAACGTGTGATAGTGGTAGGCAGTATAACAGATAAATATAGCCATTTGAACTTTATGTTTGGTTCATAATTTGTTACTATAATACTGGTTCAGAATGGAAAGTTAAACTTTGCTATATATGCTATGCTAACATGCTAAAAATAGCTGGATTCTTCTGCTTTCCGTGACTGCAAGTGGTGCTGCTCAGTGAACACAAGGTGAGCGGAGGCACGCAGCACCAGCTGGCACAGAAGGACACGTTTTTTGTTGGGGTTTTTTAATGATCTGGACCATGTCTGTCTGAAAAGCATGGATTGTCCCCTTTGGTTCAGTGGAGACTTCTTGCCCTAAGTTCAAGCATCTTGGAGTCTTGTTCATGATTGCGAGTAAGATGAAATACAAGGTCGATAGATGGATTGAGGTCACCTCTGTTTTTTTTTCCAGAAGTTGCACCAGGCCGTCAAGGTGAAGAAAGAGCTGAACCAGAAGGTGAGACTCTTGATTTGAGTTGATTACCCTTCTGTCCTCACCTGTTATCATGAACTTTGATTAATGACCGAAAGGATGATGTCACAGAAGTGGCAGAAATTATACAACTCCGTCGGGTATCTGGGCTTTCAGGCACATCCAACTGGGAGAAGGCCCTGGGGATACACTGGAAGGAATATATTTCCCAGATTCCTTGCTCAGAATATAGAAATAGAAAAGTGTAGGATGAGCGTCTTGATGTACTGCCACTGTAACCCAGACCAGGATAAGTGGCAAAAAAATGAATGAATTATTTCATGAATTTGTATATGAAGGTAAACAATGTTACTTTTGGCACATTCTGCTTTATTCTGAACAATGAATGTCTACATTAAATAATTATGTTGAACTGCATCGTATCTCACTGAATCAAATCATTCCATAATAAAAGATAAGCACTGGCTACAGGTACTAGAGACAGAATGCCTCTGATTCTCAATAGTCAGAATGATTGGTTAACGTGAACACTGACTCTAAATCTGATCCAGGGAACATGACATTCTTCCCTCCATGTATACAAACGTTTTTCACACTTTACTTCTCATAGAATTTGTGATTTGTGATATGTCTCCCATACCTGTCGCCACTTGGTAAAAAGTATTGTCCCTATACAATATCCTAGAACATATATCTCAATAATATTGGAATATTTTATATAGGAAAAATAAACACTCGTAGCAGCAGGTAACTCAAACTGTTGTATAATGGACCATCTGTCAGCTTGTGAAAAATTGCCTTGAATTGAATCACCTCTAAAAATACCACACCATAACAATGCAATGTAAGGACACCAATATAATGATTTGTTGAGTTTGTTTCTCATTTGCATTGAAAAGCTTTATTTACTTTTGTATTAACCTCATTAAAGGGATTCTTGCTTTTCTAGTCCAGCTGTGGTGAAGCCGCTCTGTCCAGTCAGTTGTGATTTATGGTTTGTTTGTTTCACGAGACAGAAATGGGTAGCCTTTGATGCCCACAAACAATTGTGGCGCCGGCTGCTCTTGCTTCAAATTGATTCTCTTCTGTATCTGTTTTGGAAAGTGCACTTGCTCAAACTCAGAGATCAATTGCTTTTCAGCCTTTATGGACTTCAGATAAAAATGGAAGGAAAAGGGGCAGATATAAAACAGAAACACAATTACAGTGTGCAGAGAATTATATTTGTGCTGAATTACTTTTTTTTTAATGACAACACTTGAATCCATGGGTTACTTTTGGGTTTAAAGCTAAAATAATGCACAATTCTGGGGATCTATTTGGAAGGTGAATTTTTAACTCCCATACCAGAGTGCCTTGGTGATGACATTTGTGGAAAGAAAATCATCAAGTTCATCCCAGCCAAACCACCAACATAAATTAGATTTGCAGAAGCTTGCTTTGTGAAGATATTACTACACCCACACACAGTGGTAGTGCATGATGAGGGATTATTGTTTTTGGTCCTCTGTGTGTGAAAAAGAGAGCAAACTATTTCAGAATTTGGATCCAATCAGCCCTTAGCAAAAAGTAGTATACTTAAAGTTCATTTTATTAAGTATGCTTCAGTATACGTATAGACCGTGTACTGTTAGTATACTAGAAAGTACACAAATTTAATACTTTTTCGGAGAACATTTCAACTTTATAAAAGTATATTTTAAAGTTCGTTTTAAGTTTGCAAAAGTACGCTTTAAAGTATACAACAAGTACACTCATCTATATACTATCAGTGTACTTGGTATATCCCTCTTGTATGCTTAAAGTATACCACAAGTGCACTGTCATTGTACTAGTTGAATACTTTGAGTCCCTATTTTTAGTTTATTATCATATACTTAAAGTATACTGTTATATACACATTGGTTATTTCACTATTTTACTTTTTATACTTAAAAAAAAAAGTAAAATAACCAATGTGTATATAACAGTACATAATTTTTGAATTTAATTATGTTCATCTTGAACAACATGTGATGTTAGCATACTGAACATTTTCACACTTCAACATTTTAAATTTCAGCTCTTTAAGTCTATTTTTCAGAGTTTTAGAGCTAAAGTTCCAAGCCAAAGCTAAATTCATATAAAAGTTGGCGGTAGCCTCAGCTAAATGTTTTAGCTGGTCATTGTTTTCGCTTTAAAACAGTTCACTGTGCTGTTAGTTTAGTAGCGGTTGCTGAAGCTAATTTTGAGTTAAGCTATGCGCACTACGAGCTTGTTGTAAGCAACAAATTTTCCCCTGTTGCAGTGATATGTAACACTCTTCTCAACGAAGATCATGTTTTCTTTTCACTCAATCCTGAATTGTTCATGTTATTTCCATTCAAAACAAGAAAAATTCTAAATGTTTGTGCAATGTTCTACATATTATTTAGTAATTGCCATCCTGATGTGCAGCGCCATCCACGTACAGTCGGTGTGGCACATTTACAAGCACGCATTGGTGCAAGTCCAGGAAGCTTCAAAAGCCAAAGCAAAGTTATTTTTGTGTGTTTGCTGGCAGTGAGCTGTATCACAGCGTTTCTCTGTGATGAGATGGATTTTGACAGTCCTGTGCAGTGCTCCAGGAGAAGAAGCGAGAGCCCCGAGGTTTGACAGCAATGTTGCTGCACGGCCCGAGGGAGCAACCTTCAGCCACCGCTCTCAGATGTGAGCTGAGCTTTCTTTTGGCCATACATTTCCCAGACCTCAGCACGCCAACAAGCACAAGGCACAGGGCGGTGTGCAGTGTCAGGAACGCGAGCTTTTCGCTGTGTGCCCCATGCAGCTCCGACTCATTGTAACAAGTGAAGACAGGGCCAAGGTGCTCACACGATGTTGTGCTGCCACATATGAAGTTATTTCACTCACAATGTGCACTTATTTTTGAAAGCGTCAGTAAAGTGTATCCTGCAAACATGAGGTCACAGTGAAGTGTTCAGGGTAAATTTTTAAAATAATTCATCTGGTCTAAAGCATTCATTCATTCATTCATTCATTCATTCATTCATTCATCTTCTACCGTTTAGTCCAATTAAGGGTCGCGGGGGGCTGGAGCCAATCCCAGAAGTCATAGAGCACAAGGCGGGGTACACCCAGGACAGGACGCCAGTCTGTCGCAGGGCCACAAATAGACAAACACAGACACACCCACACCTATGGACAATTTTAAAGAGTCCAGTCCAGCTAACCCACATGTCTTTGGATGTGGGAGGAAACCGAAGCACCCGGAGGAAACCCATGCAAACACGGAGAGAACATTCAAACTCCACACAGAAAGGCCACGGGAATTGAACCCACGACCTTCTCGCTGTGAGGCAACAGTGCTAACCACTAAGCACCGTGCTGCCTGGTCTAAAGCATATTACAATGTAAAGTAAATAATAAGGATGCACAACACCGGCTTGTTGCCCGTACTCGATATGCTGATATTTTGGACTCATGTTAGTACCAAGTTTGTCCTGTACTAGCATTAACCTGTTGGTGTTATTATGACCAAATTGTTGTTGATACAAAATAAGACAAGATTTGAGTCTACAATAAATATATCAAATCACTTATGTAGTTCCAAGTGTTGGGCACATTATTTAAAAAAAAATAATTATAGTTATTGGTTACTTCTCCCAAAGATAAACTGAGTTAGTAACTGAGTTACAGCATTGTAAAAGTAATTAGTTATGAGGGAATTGAACTATTGCGTTACTTTTTAAAAAATGTTCAAATATGTCAATAAACTTGGACAACCCAATCTCACACCATTTCATGATGGCATCGCGAAAAGTAAACTTCTGTCACAAAAATGCAGGAACACATATTCATTTTGTGACAGGAGCACGAAATGTGGAGTAACACGGGGGGGTCTGGGAGATTATGGGAGAGGGTTAGAAAAATTGTAAAAAAAAAAAAATGCATCACAAAAATGTGATTCATTTCATGACGTGAACATGAAAAAAAGCATGAGACTGGGCTGAATTTGGATCAGCCCCTCCCCCTTTTAATGGAACTTTAAATTCAACTGTATGTTCAGTTATTTATCATAAAACTGAATATGAAATGTATTTAATGAATTAAATGGACACTTAATAGAATAGATTATTGTACACTAATCTACACTTTTTTAATGTTGCTCTGGGACATTTTGCTCCCCTTAATCAACTTTAAATTCAACTGCTATGTTACATTATAGATAATAAAATTGAATATTAAATATGTTTAATCAATAAAATGTACACTTAATAGAATAATTGTTAACAGTATTCACTGTACACTAATCTACACTATTTTAATGTTGCTGTGGGACAATGTGAGACAAGACACCTATCAAATTTAATGTATTATTTTAGATATTTTAGATATTATAATTACTATGTTTATATAGTATAACAATCAAACACAATAGATATTTTAGAAATTTTTGATATTTATTCCATCGCAACCTGGATAAGCGGCTGAAAATGAATGAATGATATTTATTGCATCTCAACAGGCCATCAAATCCATCTAAAATTTAATTTTGCTCGTTGACATGCACATTCTTGAGTTTGGTCTCAGTTAGGGGAAAGTACTGTCTGTAGTTCCAGTTGAAAAATGCTAACGTGTCTGTGTTTTGAGCAAGTGTTCCATCAGTAACAATAATGTTGTTATAATGATGGAAACAGTAATTAGTTAGATTGCCCATTACTGAAAAAATAACTCAGTTAATAATGGCATTTATTTTAATGCGGTTATTGCCATCAGTGGTAGTTCCACACCATATATGCCATGGCATTAACCAGTGTCCGAAGGTCAGGGTTCCAGCATATCCTTAAAAGCTTTTAAACTGCATCAAATTTGTTAATCTAAAAATAAGGCCTTAATTGGTATTAAAATGTCTTAAATAACTCTTTCAAGTCTTAAAAATACCAAGCCTTTTGAAATAAGATCTTATTCACATTTTCTTCTGACAGTGCAATTACAAATATCTAAAAAATAAATGGCAGTGTCTGTCTTTTTTTAAATGATGCAGTGAAAACCTCTCATTACACAATGCAAAGTGAGTTAAGAGACCCCAAACAGATCTTTTGTTTGTTGCCAGAACTCTCAGAGGCACTTTCAACTAGCTACAGGTAACTTAAGCCCCCATCACACATAGTCAGAATGTCCAGGAAGCAGGCCGACACAGCAAAAATGGTCATAATCCAGATGCAGTCGGGAGGAAAAGAGGCATGGTCAGCCGTGTCAGAACGCAGACAGACTGCCTCGTCCACACCTGTCAGATCACATCCAAAGCATATGTAGATGACACAGACTGCTGTCAAACAGCCATTAAAGGCGCTGCAGACTGCCCGATCTCCAAATGTCTGGATGGCCCGGGACCGGAGTGCTGTGTTCCTCCCTTTGCACAGGACCTGTACTGGACATCAATGAACAACCAACATATGGACCGGACCCGTATGTGTCCAAGCTGGGCTCACTGACCTCACGTGCATGTGTGTGCGTAGAAGTGCTGACATTAGGAAATGATCGCTCATTGTGTGTGTGTGTTTTCATAACAGCTGAATAAGCCGCTACGTCTGCTGGGTGTGTGCGCGCGGCACGTGTGCGCGTGGCACGTGTGCGCGCGGCACGTGTGCGCGCGCATGTGTCAGCCACTGGACAGCTTTTGATGCTGAATTTTACTGCCAGCTAAACTTTGCCGCATGTGTGTGCATACGCATGTGCACGGGGAAGTGTAAATTCAATGTATATTTGCTTTTCATGGAAGATTTCTACAGTGTGGTTAAAACCTGGAATCATGTTCGATGTTGCAATAAATTTTTGGGGCAAGTTTGTCCTTAACCCTCAGCCATTTATGCTGTCACACTCCATTGAAATATTTAATTCCAACTGTCATCACAAAAGTCTTAAACCCTCTTAAATCTATGTTGCCTTAAGCTGTAGGAACCCCTGCAAGGTGATGACTGGATGTCATTGATACTTGTCTCTTTGAAGGCTCTTAGGACTCTGCCAGAAGTACTTTGCATCAAATAAATAGTTACTCAGATGAGAAGTATCACTTGCATCGTGAGGGAATATCAGCTCCAACACTGTTTGACATAAGTTTCTCTCGGTATGTTCCAACACAAATATTTTAGACATACAGTATTTAATCACTGAACTATGCAGCCTTTATGTTCGGTCCTTTTTGGCCTCAACGTTAACCGTTTGTTTTGCTCGTCAGCTATGTTGCTACTGCATGCAAAGCATTATGCTCACTTTTAGCTAATTTGACAATGACAATGTTCTCTCAGGTATGGAGTTAATACTGGCATGGAAATGTGGTCTGATATATGCACTAAGTAAATTCATCCACTCAGTGTCATCAAATCAGGGACAAAATAGATACTAGTGTTAGCGCATGAGCAAACGGCTAACACTGCATTCCATCCATCCATCCGTCCATTTTCTTCTGCTTTATCCGGAGTCGGGTCGCGGGGGCAGCAGTTCAAGCAAAGCTGCCAAGACCTCCCGATCCACACACACCTCCCCCAGCTCCTCCAGGGGAACCCCGAGGCGTTCCCAAGCCAGCTGCAAGATGCAGTCCCTCCAGTGTGTCCTGGGTCTTCCCCGGGGCCTCCTCCCAATGGGACGTGCCCGGAAGACCTCTCCAGCAAGGCGTCCAGGGGGCATCCGGAAAAGATGCCCGAGCCACATCAGCTGGCTCCTTTCGACGTGGAGGAGCAGCAGCTTGACTCTGAGCTCCTCCCGAGTGACCGAGCTCCTCACCCTATCTCTAAGGGAGCGTCCAGCCACCCTGCGGAGGAAACTCATCTCGGCCGCTTGTACTCGCGATCTCGTTCTTTCGGTCATGAGCCAAATCTCATGACCATAGGTGAGGGTCGGAACGTAGATCAATCGGTATCATTTCATAGTATAAAAGTATTTTACAAAAACAGCATAAATTCAATACACAGGAATTCTTTCAAGATCAGTCTGTCATAAGACATGAAGCGACTAGAAAAATGAACCACACAGAAGGCTTTTTGAGTGACTGCTAACAGGATGCAGTCATGAAAATGTCATATTTTGCTTTCAGTGTCGGTGTCGCCTTCACTGTACATGCCTCATTTCTGTGCATCAGCCACAGTTCACCGATTATCACCTCATTTCTTCTTAAAGCTGCACTCCAGTCATCATCTCAGCGACAGATATCTGAAGCTTTTGTACAACAATCATTCCCACAAATTCAGCATTGTTTCATCATAAAAGACAGAGGAAGCAATCAGAGTGCCGCAGCCACACAAGCTATTTCTGCTGCCTTCACTGCGCCTACATCATTTCAAAGCGTCATTAGCGACTCACCGATAATCGTGATATATCATTAACTTTAGAATGTTTTAAGAGGTTTTACTTTGTAATGTGATGGTTAATAATCCCATTAATCCATTTGATTGCTTTGGGTGGAGAGTCAGATGACGAGCTGCTGTGGTCCCAAATGACGAATGCGCAGTGGAGGCAGGGCGGACCAATGTTTAGGGGGGGGACCATTCAGTCTACGACACCGGGCCGGTTATCTTCCCAGACACGCATTATATATACTGCCTGTGAATATATTTCTTTTACCAAATAAGATTTAGTTAAGAATTGCAATGTCTTTGTAGCATTTTATTTAAAGTGCACTGGTGGTTTTGGTTTGAATATGTGCTCCAGACGTGCAGTGATGTGCCTCAGAGCATCTTTGAAATTCTACTACTCATCCCAGTGGTAACTGTATGAATCTTAAATTATTCTTCTTGTATCTGATGCAGTTCATTCACTTTTTCTTCTGCAATTACAACTTCAAACCCTGTTAGCCAGTTCTAGACAGTACTCTCTGTATCCTAACAGCTTTGTGGTTGCAGAAAGTAACAAATTTACAAAAGGTCTTTATCTTATTGGAGCAAACAAATGGATATTATAAACCTTCACTGATACATACTCTGATACAGAGCATATAGAAAGTATTCACAGCACTTTACTTTCTCCACATCTTGTTATGTTACAGCCTTATTCTAAAATGGAGTAGATTCATTTTTCCCCCTCAAAAATTCTACTCACAACACCCCATAATGACAACATGAACAAGGTTTTTTTGTTTTTGCTAATTATTAAAAATAAAAAATAAAAAATCGTGTACGCAAGTATTCACACCCTTTGCTCAATACTTGTGTTTATTATTTTTGCAAATTTATTGAAAATTTAAAAAAAAATTAGAAATCGTATGTACATAAGTATTCACACCCTTTGCTCAGGACTTTGTTGATGCACCTTTGGCAGCAATTACAGCCTCAAGTCTTCTTGAATATGATGCCACAAGCTTGGTGCACCTATCTTTGGGCAGTTTTGCCCATTGCTCTTTGCAGCACCTCTCAAGCTCCATCAGGTTGGATGGAGAGCATCAGTGCGCAGCCATTTTCACATCTCTCCAGAGATGTTAAATCGTATTCAGGTCTAGGCTCTGGCTGGGCCACTCAAGGACATTCACAGAGTTGTCCTGAAGTCACTCCTTTGATTTTGGCTGTGTGCTTCGGGTCATTGTCCTGCTGAAAGATGAACCATCGCCCGAGTCTGAGGTCAAGCACGCTCTAGAGCAGGTTTTTATCCAGGATGTCTCTGTCCATTGTTGCATTCATCTTTCCATCAATCCTGACTGGTCTCCCAGTTCCTGCTGCTGAAAAACATCCCCACAGTATGATGCTGCCACCACCATGCTTCACTGTATGGATAGTGCCTAATTTCCTCCAAACATGACACCTGGCATTCATGCCAAAGAGTTCAATCTTTGTTTCATCAGACCAGAGAGTTTCGATTCTCATGGTCTGAGAGTCCTTCACATGCCTTTAGGTAAGCTCCAGGCGGGCTGCCATGTGTCTTTTACTAAGGAGTGGCTTCCGCCTGGCCAAACTACCATCCAGGCCTGATTGGTGGATTGCTACAGAGATGATAGTCCTTCTGTAAAGTCCTCCTCTCTCCATAGAGGAATGCTGGTGCTCTGACAGAGTGACCATGACTTACCATGTTTGGCAAGAAAGGACGGCCCAGTCAGGACTGGTTCAACGCTCATATTTCCACAATGGAGCCTGTAATTGAGGCCAAACGCAAAGCCTTCTTAGCTTACAAGGCCTGCCCCAGTAGTCAGACACTCACAGCACTTAGGAGCGCTCACAATACCGCGCAACGTACTGCCAGAGAGTGTGCTAATGACTTCTGGCGGCAACTATGTGAAGGGATTCAGTGAAGCGCCAAGGCCGGAGACCTTCGAGGGATGTATAATGGCATCAAGAAGGCTCTAGAACCAACTGTGGAAAAAGTCTGCCCCTCTGAAATCCTTGTCAGGAGAGATGATCACTGAGCGTAAGCAACAAATGGCTAGATGGGTAGAACACTACTCGCAACTTTACTCACAGGAGACGTCAGTCTCAGATGACGTTCTCAACAATATGGATGATCTCCCTGTTATGGAGGAACTAGACGAATTGCCATCTATTGAAGAACTCAGTAAAGGCATCGATTCCCTCCCATGCGAGAAAGCACCAGGTAGTGACAACATACCAACTGAAGCCATCAAGCATGGGAAACCAGCCCTACTTCAGCCACTGTATGAATTACTCTGTCTCTGTTGGGAGACAGGACAACGTCAAAGAACAACATAGGATATACACATCAGAGATATTATGAGGACTGCTTCCTTCCACCTGCAAAATATAGTGAAGATTTGTCCCATCATGTCTATGGCTGATGCTGAGACCCTGATTCATGTGTTTGTGTCTTCTAGATTGGACTACTACACATTTTTTCCCAAAACATTTTAACAGAAAATATCCCACCCTATCCACCTTTGAACAACCTCAAGACCATTTTATCACTCTGTAATGTGTCACAACATGATATACTTGGAAAAGAGTTCTTTTTTAACATATTCAGAGCTGAACTCTGTCTTTGTTATGACTCGTGTTCCATTTTTTTCAGATAAACTCCCACACAACAGCGTGGTATGTATGTATGTACAGTGTATCCGGAAAGCATTTACAGTGTTTCACTTTTTCCACATTTTATTATGTTACAGCCTTAACCCAAAATGGAGTAAATTAATTGTCTCCCCTCAAAATTCTACACACAATATCACTTAAGGACAATGTGAAAAATGTTTTTTTTTTTTTTTTTTTAGATTTTTTTAAATAAATAAATAAAAAACTAAGAAATCACATGTACATAAGTATTTGCAGCCTTTGCCATGAAGCTCAAAATTGAGCTCAGGTGCATCCTGTTTCCACTGACCATCCTTGAGATGTTTCTACAGCTTAATTGGAGTCCACCTGGGGTGGATACAGTTGATTGGGCATGAATTGGAAAGACACACACACACACACACACACACACACACACACACACACACACACACACACACACACACACACACACACACACACACACACACACCTGTCTACATATAACATCCAACAAACCCAGCATGAAGTGAAAAGGAATTGTCTTTAGACCTCTGACATGGGATTGTCTCAAGGTACAAATCTGGGGAAGGGTACAGAAACATTTCTGCTGCTTTTAAGGTTCCAATGAGCACGGTGACCCCCATCATCTGTAAATGGAAGAAGTTCAGATCCACCCAAACTCTTCCTAGAGCTGGCCACCCGTCTAAACTGAGCGATCGGAGGAGAAGGGCCTTAGTCAGGGAGGTGGCCAAGAACCCCATGGTCACTCTGTCAGAGCTCCAGCATTCCGCTGTGGAGAGAGGAGAACCTTCCAGAAGGACAACCATCTCTGCATCAATCCACCAATCAGTTTTGTTTGGTAGAGTGCCAGAGGGTGGTGCAGACCCTGAATTGGGACACAGCCAGTACAGTGATCAGGAAGTAAGAAAAACTACATGTGGGTTTAAAACACAACTGTTAGTTGATGTTTTTTTCATCTTTTGGCTGCCCCAGTTTGTGCAGAGTCGCCACAGCAGAGCCAGTACAGAGCCGCATGCCCTTCCTGACTCAACACAAGTTGTACTGGGAGAAATGCACACAGCCCCTGGTCTTACTATTCAGTCATTCAGCCAAGTACTAATCATGACCAACTCTGCTTAATTTCTGTGATTTGATGGGATCAGGTGTACACCGAGCGGCTTCACCAACCACAGATGTTTTTTTTGTCATTTTTGATAATTTACCGAACTGGTTAACTGTCACTGGTGAAGGCAGGCACCACCGTTAGCCATCCAACAGGTAACAGTCCATCTAACAGATATATTGCACATGTAAAACAAAGTTGCTCTTTGGATTGATCTGATGGAACAAAGTTCATTAGGTCCAATAAGACAAATCCTGAAGGACTTGTGTCGGACACGATGGGTTGAGGCGGTAGGACACAAATGCTGGATTCAGATGGATTAACTTCAGAGTTTAATATCAGCTCCAGCAGGGTTCGGTACAAAGATACACAGGCAGAAATAAGCAACATTGTCCCCTAACATCAGGTTGAGACAAGATCCAAAAAAAAAAAAAAACAAAAAAAAAAAAAACAAGCAGACAGGTCAGTACACAGGTAAGCCAAAACTGGGCAAATTCTCTCACAACAAAAGGTTTGAAAGCGGCACTAGGCACAACAATCTCACACCGGGTGAAGCGAACCGTGCAGTTTATAAAGAGGGAGTGATTTAGAGGAAAAAACGAACAGGTGTGGAGGAAGGATCTGGAAAGACGAGTGGCAAGCTGGGAGAGAGGACAAGAGGGGAAACACCCAACACCAAGCAAAAGACACCTGACAAGAAAAGTCACTCAACCAAAACCCAAACACAAACAATAACAAACGAGAGAAATAAGATATATATAACAAACCACAAAATCCCACAGAACCAATCATGACAACTTGTCTTATTGTCCTCATTATATGTTCTTTTAATGTGGTGAGTTACAAGACAATAGCAGTGATTATTTTTGAGGTATTGACACAACCTGGCTGGAATGGAATCACTAACTCACCTACTTATCTAAATGTTTGTTCAGTTACAGTTTGAATACTAAAATATTAATGATGATAATGATGATGATAATAATAATGACGATAACAATAATAATAACAATATTATTATTATTATTATTATTATTATTATTATTATTATCTTTAATAATAATATTAATAATAAGGACTTGGACCTTAACTTTTTAAGAATAGTTAAATTGTGGGTGTTTACACTTGCACTATAATATGTGGGTATCTAGTTCATTATCAATAAATGTATCTGTGTCATCAATGTGTTTTTACACTCAGGTATTAGTCTACCCGTTCCATGTGTTTGGGACAGACTTTGATCCATCTTGTGTACTTGTATTAGTTTACTTGGTGTCCTTCCTGAGAAGATCAGAGGAGATCAAACAGGTCTGAGAAAAGTTATCCTGCAGTCTGCGGGAGGAGAAAAATCCACAGTGAGTGAACATCAGTAAGCCTGTGCAGCTCAGACATGTTGCACAGCGACAGGAGGAAGAGGATGAGGAAGAGCGAGCTCATTTGGGCTGCCAGCCAACGTCCCTCAGGCTTCATGAAACACTGATGGACTTGATAGATTGGTGAGAGCGGCAGGGGGTTTGAGCGAAGCACAGCACTGGCCGAGCTCAGTGCTGGGAGGAAAAATAAATCTGGCTGACACCATCTGAGTAAAACCCGCTCCACACACAGCCTCCATGCTGGAAATCTGTCCTATCTATGGACAATCAACAGTTAGATTGTTTTGGAAGATAAATGTGTGGTCGCTGTCATGGTGAGGAATGTGTGGAATCACAAGGGGGGGTATAATATGGCTTCAGAGTTAATTTGCTGTCAAAGTATAAATAAAGAAATATGGGAGGATATTCATCACTTTTGTTCTGTGATTGACACGTAAAATGTTTTCTTATCTCAACTCTGCCACAGGAAAGGTGCATCCAGTCAGGGACATTGCATTGAATTCAAATAAAAATTGCACTCTTCAGCATGAGGCGGGGTACACCCAGGACAGGACACCAATCTGTCTAAGGACCACATATAGACAAACAAACACATTCACACCCATGCTGCCCAGCATCGATAGTATGCACCTTATTTATGGTTCACAGAGACACAAATGTAAATCTAGTTTATTTTTCCTGTGTATCAAGAAAAAATTCCAACATAATAGTGAAAATATGGTCATATATTGCATATTTTATGGCCCCTTCACACACAATGCAAAGTTTGGACGCCGTTTGGATGAAAACGGTGAAACAGCGTGAAACAGTTCGAATTTAGCGCACCACAAAACATCGCGCCACGGGCAGGCGTGTAAGAACCCAGTGCGAGGGTTCATGCACGCGGGCAGCAACACACAGTGCCAGGTGCGGCACATCGCACTGCTTATGTGGAAAAAAAAAACATACGCCCCACTGGATGTGAACTCACACCATCCAAAAGCTCTGATTGCCAGTCAGCAACTTTACCGCAGAGCTACGGAGCTGTTCTTTGAAAGCTGAGGGAATCTGCCTCATATCAGGAAGGACATGGAAGTATTACAAAAAAAAATTAAAATCACACACCATATAAAAACACCGCATTTATCAAGCAAGCAATACAAATATGATCCGTCTGTTCCTCTGTAGATGACCCATGATCAAAGACATACAGTCATGAAATGACATGAATGAGAAGCAGTTCACTCATCTCATTCACGTCCACATCTGCTGGCACGTCTCCAACCAGCTGCACACTCGTGTCTTGTGGACGATGACGTGCTGCAGAACACCACGTCATGTGGAATAGAGCTCATGTGGGTGAGGTGACAGTGAGATCGCCTGCTGCGTGTTCTGCTCTAATGGTCCGTTTCAACCTGGGAGCAGCCTGTCCATGTGCGCACTGTCAATCAATCAATCAATCAATTTTATTTATATAGCGCCAAATCACAACAAACAGTTGCCCCAAGGCGCTTTATATTGTAATGCAAGGCCATACAATAATTACGTAAAACCCCCACCGGTCAAAACGACCCCCTGTGAGCAAGCACTTGGCCACAGTGGGAAGGAAAAACTCCCTTTTAACAGGAAGAAACCTCCAGCAGAACCAGGCTCAGGGAGGGGCAGTCTTCTGCTGGGACTGGTTGGGCTGAGGGAGAGAACCAGGAAAAAGACATGCTGTGGAGGGGAGCAGAGATCAATCACTAATGATTAAATGCAGAGTGGTGCATACAGAGCAAAAAGAGAAAGAAACACTCAGTGCATCATGGGAACCCCCCAGCAGTCTAAGTCTATAGCAGCATAACTAAGGGATGGTTCAGGGTCACCTGATCCAGCCCTAACTATAAGCTTTAGCAAAAAGGAAAGTTTTAAGCCTAATCTTAAAAGTAGAGAGGGTGTCTGTCTCCCTGATCTGAACTGGGAGCTGGTTCCACAGGAGAGGAGCCTGAAAGCTGAAGGCTCTGCCTCCCATTCTACTCTTACAAACCCTAGGAACTACAAGTAAGCCTGCAGTCTGAGAGTGAAGCGCTCTATTGGGGTGATATGGTACTATGAGGTCCCTAAGATAAGATGGGACCTGATTATTCAAAACCTTATAAGTAAGAAGAAGAATTTTAAATTCTATTCTAGAATTAACAGGAAGCCAATGAAGAGAGGCCAATATGGGTGAGATATGCTCTCTCCTTCTAGTCCCCGTTAGTACTCTAGCTGCAGCATTTTGAATTAACTGAAGGCTTTTCAGGGAACTTTTAGGACAACCTGATAATAATGAATTACAATAGTCCAGCCTAGAGGAAATAAATGCATGAATTAGTTTTTCAGCATCACTCTGAGACAAGACTTTTCTAATTTTAGAGATATTGCGTAAATGCAAAAAAGCAGTCCTACATATTTGTTTAATATGCACATTGAATGACATATCCTGATCAAAAATGACTCCAAGATTTCTGACAGTATTACTAGAGGTCAGAGTAATGCCATCCAGAGTAAGGATCTGGTTAGACACCATGTTTCTAAGATTTGTGGGGCCAAGTACAATAACTTCAGTTTTATCTGAGTTTAAAAGCAGGAAATTAGAGGTCATCCATGTCTTTATGTCTGTAAGACAATCCTGCAGTTTAGCTAATTGGTGTATGTCTGCTGGCTTCATGGATAGATAAAGCTGGGTATCATCTGCGTAACAATGAAAATTTAAGCAATGCCGTCTAATAATACTGCCTAAGGGAAGCATGTATAAAGTGAATAAAACTGGTCCTAGCACAGAACCTTGTGGAACTCCATAATTAACCTTAGTCTGTGAAGAAGATTCCCCATTTACATGAACAAATTGTAATCTATTAGATAAATATGATTCAAACCACCGCAGCGCAGTGCCTTTAATACCTATGGCATGCTCTAATCTCTGTAATAAAGTTTTATGGTCAACAGTATCAAAAGCAGCACTGAGGTCTAACAGAACAAGCACAGAGATGAGTCCACTGTCTGAGGCCATAAGAAGATAATTTGTAACCTTCACTAATGCTGTTTCTGTACTATGATGAATTCTAAAACCTGACTGAAACTCTTCAAATAGACCATTCCTCTGCAGATGATCAGTTAGCTGTTTTACAACTACCCTTTCAAGAATTTTTGAGAGAAAAGGAAGGTTGGAGATTGGCCTATAATTAGCTAAGATAGCTGGGTCAAGTGATGGCTTTTTAAGTAATGGTTTAATTACTGCCACCTTAAAAGCCTGTGGTACATAGCCAACTAATAAAGATAGATTGATCATATTTAAGATTGAAGCATTAAATAATGGTAGGGCTTCCTTGAGCAGCCTGGTAGGAATGGGGTCTAATAGACATGTTGATGGTTTGGAGGAAGTAACTAATGAAAATAACTCAGACAGAACAATCGGAGAGAAAGAGTCTAACCAAATACCGGCATCACTGAAAGCAGCCAAAGATAACGATATCTCTTTGGGATGGTTATGAGTAATTTTTTCTCTAATAGTTAAAATTTTATTAGCAAAGAAAGTCATGAAGTCATTACTAGTTAAAGTTAAAGGAATACTCAGCTCAATAGAGCTCTGACTCTTTGTCAGCCTGGCTACAGTGCTGAAAAGAAACCTGGGGTTGTTCTTATTTTCTTCAATTAGTGATGAGTAGTAAGATGTCCTAGCTTTACGGAGGGCTTTTTTATAGAGCAACAGACTCTTTTTCCAGGCTAAGTGAAGATCTTCTAAATTAGTGAGACGCCATTTCCTCTCCAGCTTACGGGTTATCTGCTTTAAGCTGCGAGTTTGTGAGTTATACCACGGAGTCAGGCACTTCTGATTTAAAGCTCTCTTTTTCAGAGGAGCTACAGCATCCAAAGTTGTCTTCAATGAGGATGTAAAACTATTGACTAGATGCTCTATCTCACTTACAGAGTTTAGGTAGCTACTCTGCACTGTGTTGGTATATGGCATTAGAGAACATAAAGAAGGAATCATATCCTTAAACCTAGTTACAGCGCTTTCTGAAAGACTTCTAGTGTAATGAAACTTATTCCCCACTGCTGGGTAGTCCATCAGAGTAAATGTAAATGTTAAGAATTAAGAAATGATCAGACAGAAGGGAGTTTTCATGGAATACTGTTAAGTCTTCAATTTCCATACCATAAGTCAGAACAAGATCTAAGATATGATTAAAGTGGTGGGTGGACTCATTTACATTTTGAGCAAAGCCAATTGAGTCTAATAATAGATTAAATGCAGTGTTGAGGCTGTCATTCTCAGCATCTGTGTGGATGTTAAAATCGCCCACTATAATTATCTTATCTGAGTTAAGCACTAAGTCAGACAAAAGGTCTGAAAATTCACAGAGAAACTCACAGTAACGACCAGGTGGACGATAGATAATAACAAATAAAACTGTTATTTGGGACTTCCAATTTGGATGGACAAGACTAAGAGTCAAGCTTTCAAATGAATTAAAGCTCTGTCTGGGTTTTTGATTCATTAATAAGCTGGAATGGAAGATTGCTGCTAATCCTCTGCCTCGGCCCGTGCTACGAGCATTCTGGCAGTTAGTGTGACTCGGGGGTGTTGACTCATTTAAACTAACATATTCATCCTGCTGTAACCAGGTTTCTGTAAGGCAGAATAAATCAATATGTTGATCAATTATTATATCATTTACTAACAGGGACTTAGAAGAGAGAGACCTAATGTTTAATAGACCACATTTAACTGTTTTAGTCTGTGGTGCAGTTGAAGGTGGTATATTATTTTTTCTTTTTGAATTTTTATGCTTAAATAGATTTTTGCTGGTTATTGGTGGTCTGGGAGCAGGCATCGTCTCTACGGGGATGGGGTAATGAGGGAATGGCAGGGGGAGAGAAGCTGCAGAGAGGTGTGTAAGACTACAACTCTGCTTCCTGGTCCCAACCCTGGATAGTCACGGTTTGGAGGATTTAAGAAAATTGGCCAGATTTCTAGAAATGAGAGCTGCTCCATCCCAAGTGGGATGGATGCCGTCTCTCCTAACAAGACCAGGTTTTCCCCAGAAGCTTTGCCAATTATCTATGAAGCCCACCTCATTTTTTGGACACCACTCAGACAGCCAGCAATTCAAGGAGAGCATGCGGCTAAACATGTCACTCCCGGTCCGATTGGGGAGGGGCCCAGAGAAAACTACAGAGTCCGACATTGTTTTTGCAAAGTTACACACCGATTCAATGATAATTTTAGTGACCTCCGATTGGCGTAACCGGATGTCATTACTGCCGACGTGAATTACAATCTTACCAAATTTATGCTTAGCCTTAGCCAGCAGTTTCAAATTTCCTTCAATGTCGCCTGCTCTGGCCCCCGGAAGACAATTGACTATAGATGCTGGTGTCGCTATCTTCACATTTCTCAAAACAGAGTCGCCAATAACCAGAGTTTGATCCTCGGCGGGTGTGTCGTCGAGTGGGGAAAAACGGTTAGAGATGTGAACGGGTTAGCGGTGTACACGGGGCTTCTGTTTAGGGCTACTCTTCCTCCTCACAGTCACCCAGTCGGCCTGCTTTCCCGGCTGCTCAGGATCTGTCAGAGGGAAACTAATGGCGGCTAAGCTACCTTGGTCCGCACCGACTACAGGGGCCTGGTTAGCTGTAGAATTTTCCACGGTGCGGAGCCGAGTCTCCAATTCGCCCAGCCTGGCCTCCAAAGCTATGAATAAGCTACACTTATTACAAGTACCATTACTGCAAAAGGAGGCTGAGGAATAACTAAACATTTCACACCCAGAGCAGAAAAGTGCAGGAGAGACAGGAGAAGCCGCCATGCTAAACCGGCTAAGAGCTAGTAGCTGCGCTAAGCTAGCGGATTCCTAAAAACACACAAAGTGAATGCGCATTCGATGCATGCATGCGCTCGATCGCTGCAGCACGTCACCACAGTGATATATGGTTCTATTTATGTCCACTTGATAAAGCAAACACACACGTGCGTCACAGTGGACAGTTGTTTGTCTATGTCCGTCCAAACACAGTACGTGGTGTCCAGCTGGACTGTCCAGATCCACAGATCTCCACGGCCACTTAGACACATTTCTCTGCCAGTACGAAAGTCAAGTGCGAGTGCGACTGGCCGCACATTTTCTAAGTGCCATGCGAGTGCTGTAAGATGTTCATGCTTGTCACCTGGAATTTGTCCGGCACCTGCTGTGAGAGGGTGCTATGGGTTTGCACAGCACACACTTTGTCTTTCAGGCGCTTGTGTGTGCACATAGTCGTAGCAACAGGTGTACGATGCGTTGGAGGCAGGGACGACATTACACGGTTTGCACACAACTCCTGCGCCATGCGCACTAAGTGTGCACTTCATCCAAACTTTGCAATATGTGTGAAGGGGCCCTTGAGGCTTTTGATCAACAGCACAGTGCCTTAGTGTTTAGCACTGTTGCCTCACAGAAAGAAGGTCAAAGGATTGATTCTCACCTGAGGCCTTTCTGTGTGGAGTTTGCATGTTCTCCCTGTGTTTAAAAAGCTTTATTTACATTTAGTGATGTGAATGTGCATGTCTGGTATTAGTAAGTTTACGTCAGTTAAATGTTTTCAGGCTAATCTTTAATCTCTTATTTTCTGTTTGTCATTGTTTTATTGTTTTATGTAATTTTATCGTGCATCCAGAAAGTATTCACAGTGCTTCACTTTTTTCACATTTGTTTTATGTTACAGCCTTATTCCAAAAAAGAGTGAAATTCATTTTTTTCCTCAAAATTCTGCACACAGTCTTTATTGTCACTTTAACAAGTATAACGAAAATGTAGGTAATACAATGAAAGTAAGATTATAACATAAAAACTTTATTTTTAATTTAGATTTTTGCTAATTTATTAAAAATAAAAAACTAAGAAATCCCATGTACATAAGTATTCACAGCCTTTCCCATATGGAAAAGATATACATACATTTTATAAAGTTTGTATCTGTTCTATCTGGAACTTGTAAGTAATGCATGTGACAGTCAAACCAGATATAAGATCCTTAGTAAATTTGTACAATATGTAACTTATATAAATTGGGAACTTAAAAGAACAATATATGACTGTAATTCCACATACAGAATCCTTATTAGATATGTGTAATATCAAACTGAGACTTCCAAGCACAACACATGTCAAACATAAAGCTTATTACTGGAACTGATGTAACTTCTTGTAATAGAGCTTTGGAGCTTATTGACTCTTTTAACTTTGTGCAGTGTGTTTCTGGACCTACACAAGTACACGGACATACACTGGACCTTGTTTTAACTTATGGCATTTCCGTGTGTAATTTAGAAGTTAGGGGAGGTGATGGTCTAGGGATTAAGCTGTTGGGCTTGAGTCCAGAAGATCATGGGTTCAAATCCCCGCCTGACTGGAAAATCACTAAGGGCCCTTGGGCAAGGCCTTTAATCCCCTATTGCTCCCGGTGTGTAGTGAGCGCCTTGTATGGCAGCACCCTGACATCGGGGTGAATGTGAGGCATAATTGTAAAGCGCTTTGAGCGTCTGATGCAGATGGAAAAGCGCTATATAAATGCAGTCCATTTACCATTTACCATTAGAGGTCTGTGATGCTGTGTTTTCTGATCATGCGCCAATTCTTTTTAACGTGCCTTATTTATGCAACACTGTCAAACCGTGCGCTCCTGCGCGCCGCTGTCGTGTAATTAATTCAACCACTGCTGCCCAGTTCTCTGTGGCTTTTAACAATTCTCCGTTGGATAGGGACTATTCTTACTTTGATTGTGATGTTGAACAGTTTTTCTTACGCTTTGACTCTACCTGTGAGTCTATTCTCGATCGTGTGGCTCCATTTAAAATGAGACGCCCCAGTCCCAGATCTGAGCCCTGGCTAAATGAATCTACTCATGCTGCAAGACGCGAGTGCCGGAGAGCTGAGCGAAAATGGAAAAAGGATAAGCTGCAAACTTCCTTTCAAATGTTAAAGGACTGTTGGTCCAGCTATCAGAAATGTGTAAAATCTGCTAAGGCTCTGTATTTTGCTGATATGGTTACAGCTAATAGACACAACGCTCTTGTTCTTTTTAACATGGTAAATATGGCTCTTAATGTTCCCCAGCCCGAGAGCATTGAAGCCTCACCTGGGGCGTGTGAAAACTTCTTAAATTTTTTCATCAACAAGGTTGTGTCAACTAGGGCCCTTATTAGCCCTCCATCTGTTGATGTGTTTGATTCTGTCACTTGTAAAGCCGTGTTGTATCAGTTTGAGCCTGTGACACTCTCCTGTTTAGAAAAAGTGGTGTCTCAGATGAAGCCTGCTGGCTCACCCAATGATCCTGTTCCTCCGCGTCTGTTTAAAGAAGTGTTTCCCACAAAGGCTTCCTCTGTCCTACACTGTGTTAATGGAAGTTTGATAAATGGGGTAGTGCCTGCTAGCCTGAAGCATGTGGTTGTTCAACCGTTAATAAAGAAGGCTGGTCTTGATCCTAGTGATCTATCCAACTTTCGCACTATTTCTAAATTACCATTTTTGTCAAAAGTGTTGGAGAAAATTGTTTTCAATCAGTTGAAAGCTTTTTTAGATGAGCATGAGATCCCTGAGGTCTTTCAATCAGGTTTTAAGAATTTTCATAGTACTGAGTCAGCTTTGATGAGGGTTTTTAATGACATGTTGGTGTCCACTGATTCTGGTCACACTGTTGTTTTGGTGTTGTTGGATCTGACCGCTGCGTTCGACACAGTGGATCATGAGATCCTCCTGGATCGCCTTAAGAATCAATCAATCAATCAATCAATTTTTGTTATATAGCGCCAAATCACAACAAACAGTTGCCCCAAGGCGCTTTATATTGTAAGGCAAGGCCATACAATAATTATGTAAAACCCCAACGGTCAAAACGACCCCCTGTGAGCAAGCACTTGGCTACAGTGGGAAGGAAAAACTCCCTTTTAACAGGAAGAAACCTCCAGCAGAACCAGGCTCAGGGAGGGGCAGTCTTCTGCTGGGACTGGTTGGGGCTGAGGGAGAGAACCAGGAAAAAGACATGCTGTGGAGGGGAGCAGAGATCGATCACTAATGATTAAATGCAGAGTGATGCATACAGAGCAAAAAGAGAAAGAAACAGTGCATCATGGGAACCCCCCAGCAGTCTACGTCTATAGCAGCATAACTAAGGGATGGTTTAGGGTCACCTGATCCAGCCCTAACTATAAGCTTTAGCAAAAAGGAAAGTTTTAAGCCTAATCAGAGGGTGTCTGTCTCCCTGATCTGAATTGGGAGCTGGTTCCACAGGAGAGGAGCCTGAAAGCTGAAGGCTCTGCCTCCCATTCTACTCTTACAAACCCTAGGAACTACAAGTAAGCCTGCAGTCTGAGAGCGAAGCGCTCTATTGGGGTGATATGGTACTACGAGGTCCCTAAGATAAGATGGGACCTGATTATTCAAAACCTTATAAGTAAGAAGAAGAATTTTAAATTCTATTCTAGAATTAACAGGAAGCCAATGAAGAGAGGCCAATATGGGTGAGATATGCTCTCTCCTTCTAGTCCCCGTCAGTACTCTAGCTGCAGCATTTTGAATTAACTGAAGGCTTTTTAGGGAACTTTTAGGACAACCTGATAATAATGAATTACAATAGTCCAGCCTAGAGGAAATAAATGCATGAATTAGTTTAAGACCTTTCTGATTTTAGAGATATTGCGTAAATGCAAAAAAGCAGTCCTACATATTTGTTTAATATGCGCTTTGAATGACATATCCTGATCAAAAATGACTCCAAGATTTCTCACAGTATTACTAGAGGTCAGGGTAATGCCATCCAGAGTAAGGATCTGGTTAGACACCATGTTTCTAAGATTTGTGGGGCCAAGTACAATAACTTCAGTTTTATCTGAGTTTAAAAGCAGGAAATTAGAGGTCATCCATGTCTTTATGTCTGTAAGACAATCCTGCAGTTTAGTTAATTGGTGTGTGTCCTCTGGCTTCATGGATAGATAAAGCTGGGTATCATCTGCGTAACAATGAAAATTTAAGCAATACCGTCTAATAATACTGCCTAAGGGAAGCATGTATAAAGTGAATAAATTGGTCCTAGCACAGAACCTTGTGGAACTCCATAATTAACTTTAGTCTGTGAAGAAGATTCCCCATTTACATGAACAAATTGTAATCTATTAGACAAATATGATTCAAACCACCGCAGCGCAGTGCCTTTAATAGAATGTGGTCGGCATTCAGGGCTATGCTCTAGAATGGTTCAGATCCTACTTAACAGATAGGAGTTTTTGTGTAAGACTTGGAGATTTTGTTTCCTCCACAGCTCATCTGTCATGTGGTGTTCCACAAGGGTCCATTCTTGGGCCACTTCTTTTTTCATTGTATTTGCTTCCGCTGGGATCAGTTTTTCATAGATTTGGGGTGTTATTTCACCTTTATGCTGATGACAGTCAAATCTATCTGCCCCAAAGCGTGAGAATGCTTTTGGTGCCAATCAACCTTTAGAGTGCATTGAGAACATTAAAGACTGGATGTCTGCCAACTTCCTACTCTTTAATGAAAAGAAAACTGAAGTTCTTCTGGTCGGGCCAAGTAAATCAGGTAGATGTTGTTCAATAAACCTTGGACCATTGACACAATGTATTAAATCTACTGTTTGTAACCTTGGTTTGAGAATGGATGAAGATTTTAGGCTTGATAAACAAATCAGTGCTGTTGTGAAGGCAAGTTTCTTTCATCTGAGGCAGCTAGCTAAGATTAAGCCCTCACTGTCAAGGCATCACTTGGAGATTTTAATCCATGCTTTTGTTATGACTCGGCTGGATTATTGTAATGCACTGTACACTGGTATTAGCCAGGCCTCACTTGCACGGCTGCAGCTGGTCCAGAATGCTGGAGCCCGTCTTTTGACTGGATCCCGGAGGTATGACCATGTTTCGCCCATTCTTTTTTCCCTTCACTGGCTGCCTGTTCGCTATCGTATTGATTTTAAAATTTTATTGTTTGTTTTTAAATGTCTTAATGATCTTGCTCCAAGGTATCTGTCTGACCTGCTCGTGTCTTATTCCTCATCACGTTCTCTTAGGTCACAAGATCAAGCTTTGCTTGTAGTTCCTCAGACAAAGCTCAAACGTAGAGGTGATAGAGCTTTTTCTGTTGTTGGTCCCAGATTGTGGAATGACCTGCCTCTCTGTATCAGGCAGGCGGAGTCACCTCTAGTTTTTAAATCTCGTCTTAAAACATACTTGTTTTCTTTGGCTTTTGACAAGAGGGTTGATGATTTTACTGTTTTAAAAACTTTTATTGTTGCCACTGTTATTTATCGTGTGATTATTTATTTATTTATTTTATTTTATGTCTTCGTACAGTGCTTTGGTCAACTTTGTTGTTTTTAAATGTGCTCTATACATAAACTGGATTGGATTGGATAAGTTTTTCTGTTTCTTTTCAAAAACTGAGCTCAGGTGCATCCTGTTTCCACTGATCATGGAAAGACACACACCTGTCTATATATAAGGTTTGACAGTTGACAGTGCATGTCAGAGCACAAACCAAGCATGAAGTTAAAAGAACTGTCTATAGACCTCCGAGACAGGATTGTCTCGAGGCACAAATCTGGGGTAGGGTCCAGAAACATTTCTACTGCTTTGAAGGTCCCAATGAGCACAGTGGCCCCCATCATCTGTAAATGGAAGCCGTTCAGACCCACCAGGACATTTTCAAATCCACCAGGACTCTTTTTGTTTTTTCAATAATTTCCATGTTGGCTGCACCATTTGCTTTAATTCCTTCTTTTAATAATGTATTCTCACACATAAAACAATTGCTAAAGCTGATTACTTAAGAGGCTTGATTGCTTGCAGTGTTTAAATATGACAAATTGACATACTGACAAAAAGTGAACATCTGACAAAAACCTTTCATGAATTTCATGAATTCACTTTAAAAAGTTTTGAAACAGTGCAACTTTTTATGAAGTTCACAATATCAGAAACATTTTGAGGTGAGATTAAACTGAAACATTTCCACTTTTTTAACACCTATAAGCAGCAGGGTGCTCCATCATTCAGTGTTGAATTGGACAGTGTGGAGATGATATAACTAGCAGAACTGATGGACCTTGTGCTCCCGGACTATCTATAACTACACATGCTGCCATAACTGTCTGTGGGACTGACAGCATTTTTTTATCCTGCTATTGTGAAACAAACCAGAGGATGAAGCAAAATGTGGTTGATTCAAAATTTAAGGACATTTTAGTTTTGTGAATATACAATGTTCCTTTGCAGAAAATATATATTTGCAATTAACTGTTGAAAGTCATTCTATCGTGCATACATATCATGTCCATAAATCTCACATCAGAATGTTGAATTGGAACTTTCATTCAGTGTATATTTAAAGTATAGTCATAACCCATATGAACCAAACTATATACGGAATCATCTTTTACCAAAAATGCCTTGCCTGAACCAAATGTGTGATTTCATCAACCGAAGTCAGTGTTGTCTGAGGCTGCCCCAAGGCGGCACTGAGGGAGGGTCAGGGAGCAGACGGTGACAGTGACGTGCCCTGTTCCATTAGCCAATCCTGGTTTGATGGAGACGATGCTGAATCTCCTGATGGAATCTCTGCAGAGCCACTGATGGGCTCCATACACGCAGCCATCTCCATCATCTGTCTTCCCAAATGAAAGATAATCGAGAGAATGGCCGATGGCTGATGGAGATTGATTCAAAAGAAGTGCGAGTGGTAATCAATACGATTCTCTGTGCAGCCAAGCAACAAAAAACTCCCTGCACGGCCCGTGGTGACCTCAGGCTAAAGGTGGCTGCTGTCATGCCGCTGCATAAAATTTATGTTGAAGGTGCCACTCTCTGAATGACACGTCACAACTGACAGAGCACATAAGAAAAAGAAGTTATTTGTCCTCACAAAGAACAATTACTTGCTTTGTTCAATATGGTTTCATTATACAACAACTGATTGAACCACAGTATCCCATAAGAGGTTGCAGATCAATGATGCATATTAAAGTGAATCTGAAGGATAACAATACAGGTTCAATGGAGTTTTGATGGAAATTTGCAGTATTTAAATTTAAGATTGTGAAATTATAATTGTTAATGGATAAGCAACATTATTGTTAGTTGTTTGTCATCTCCAAATAAATATGTGTTAGATGTAGTGATTTCTTTACAGATTGTTATTCAAATGGTTAATCTGCAATGCGAGATAAAGAAAAATTGCTTTCAGCACAACATGGCAAATGATGGTTGAGTTCTTCACAAGCTCACTCCGTAGGTGTAGTGAGCAGAACGCGTAGGCGTCTGAATCTGACAACAGGGCACAAACAAACAAACATTCAAAATAAAATAGGATGTGCAGTTCACGAAGCAATTCTGTCAGTGCAGACTTATTAACTGTGAAGCTACCCCACCAACAACTAAACCAAGCCAACTGTTTTTAGATTCCCTACACAGCCCCAAAAAGAGGATCCCCCCCATCCTAAAAAAGACTGGCCTCAAGCCAGATATTCAAGATGCTGCCTCCTTGCAACTGCACCATTCAGTCATCTTCCTACTCAATTATGTGTTCTCCTTTTTGCTCCAAATGGCTTCTATTCCCTTTGTCTCCAGAGCATACTTCCAAACTCTC